>NC_058412.1:57945309-58102809 GCF_002201575.2 Neomonachus schauinslandi
GAAGGAAGGAAGGAAGGAAGGAAGGAAGGAAGGAAGGAAGGAAGGAAAGACTCATTTTAAGGAGCCTTTATTTATACATTTACTGTTTCCCGAAAGTAGTTATCCTTGGATATGGACCTCAAGCAGCTATATTAAAATATTTAAATGTAGGGTTTCAAAATAGTGAAATGTATGCCATTGAGGACAAAGCAGAAATATCTATGTGCCTTTACTGTTCTTCACTATTTCTTTGGGTCTATTTTTTATCTCTCTGCCATATTTGTTGAATCTAGGTTCACATACCTTTCCTCTGACAACAAAGAGAAATGAAAAAAGTTGGGAAACTGAAGCTTTCAAGGAGAGAATTACAAAAGCAGAAAATAACCTAAGATGATGCCATTTATATATACAGAAAAAAATTGTAACAAAAGATGCTTTGGTTTTGCTATTTCATGTACAACTGAAAACAGGTGGACAGAGGTCCTGAACTGCATTCTGAAGATATGGCAGATCTCCAGGAAAATCCTCTAAATGGGGCCTGAAACACCCTGACACCACCATGTAATACCTTTTCCTTATAGACCAAGCTATTTGTCTCTTACCTATAATTCTAGATACACCAAGCTTTGCACATCCCTTCCCAGAGACAAACTGCATGTCTGGAATAAGGGAGAAGAATATATATCATCTGTAAATCCCCTATAATTAGAAATTATAATTATTTTGCTTTTCTTATATATGTTCCTATAAACAAATCTAGGGAAATTGTTGCTTTGTGTTCCAAATCACAAAAAATAACAAAGGATACTGTGTGTTCTTTATTACATCACAACATGAAGTATACAATGTCTTTTAGTGATGCTAAAATTAATAACTGGAATTCTCCATTACAGATGGTCCCTGACTTAGGATGGTTCAACTTGGGGTTTTTTTGACTTTATCATGGTGCAAAAGTGATACACATTCAGTAGAAACCATACTTCAAATTTTGAGTTTTGATCTTTTCCTGGGCTAGCAATATGTGGTACAGTACTCCCTTGTGATGCTGGGCAGTGGCAGCCAACCGCAGCGCCCAAGCTGCCACATGATTTAGGAGGGTAATCAACCAACACACTTACCACCATTCCATACCCATACATACAACCATTCTGTTTTTCACTTTCAGTACAGTATTCAATAAATTACATGAGATATTCAATACTTTATTAGAAAATAGGCTTTGTGTTAGATCACTTGACCCAACTATAGGCTAATATAAGTGTTCAGAACATATTTAAGGTAGGTTAGGCTAAGCTATGATGTTTGGTAGATTAGGGTATGAAATGCATCATCCACTTTCAGCATTTGAAACTTACAATGGGTTTATCAGGATGTAACCCCATCAAAAGTCAAGGAAGATCTATAGAAAGTTCCCCATCAACCATTAATTCCCTGTTGAGAGAATTTTCAAGGCTGGTCTCCATTTGTTTTTTTTTTTTTAAAGATTTATTTATTTTATTATTTTTTTAAATTTTATTATGTTAGTCACCATACAATACATCATTAGTTTTTGATGTGGTGATCCACAATCCATTGTTTTCATATAACACCCAGTGCTCCATGCAGTACGTGCCCTCCTTAATACCCATCACCGGGCTAACCCATCCTCCCAGCCCCCTTCCCTCTAAAACCCTGTTTGTTTCTCAGAGTCCATAGTCTCTCATGGTTCATCTCTCCCTCCGATTTCCCTCCCTTCATTTTTCCCTTCCTTCTCCTAGTGTCCTCCATGCTATTCCTTATGTTCCACAAATAAGTGAAACCATATGATAATTGACTTTCTCTGCTTGACTTACTTCACTTAGCATAATCTCCTCCAGTTCAACATAGTACTAGAAGTCCTAGCAACAGCAATCAGACAACAAAAAGAAATAAAAGGTATTCAAATTGGCAAAGAAGAAGTCAAACTCTCTCTTTTCGCAAACGACATGATACTTTATGTGGAAAACCCAAAAGACTCCACCCCCAAAATTACTAGAACTCATACAGCAATTCAGTAATGTGGCAGGACACAAAATCAATGCACAGAAATCAGTTGCTTTCTTATACACTACCAATGCAACTGTAGAAAGAGGAATTAGAGAAACGATTCTATTTATTTATTTTTGAGAGAGAGCATGCACATGCACACACTAATGGGGAGGGGCAGAGGGAGAGGGAAAGGAAGAGAAACAGACTCCCCGCTGAGCACAGAGCCCAACTTGGGGCTTGACCTCATGACCTTAGATCATGACCTGAGCCAAAATCAAGAGTCAGACACTTACCTGATGAATGAGCCACCTAGGTACCCCTCCATTTGTTTTTATTTTAACGTGGTCAGTATTCTTTTTGATGGTCAGGTTTTATAAATCCAATTAAGCTTCCCAGAAAGTAATTTTGGCAGTTGAATCAAAAAGCTTTTAATATCTTGACTTAAAATTTCACTTTTGTAATATATACATAGAAATGTCCATCACATTGTTATCATAAAAGTGAATAATCTTAAATGTGTATTTGGGAAATTTAGTAAATTATAGTATATCCAAATATTAGATTACTATGTAAGCCATTAAAAATCATGATTATCAGATTCTGGTTCCAGATGGAATGAGCACACTATTTATTCCTTTCTCTCCTTTTGAATGCAGCTAAAATCCTACAAAGAATGTACAGAGTAGCTATTTGAAGACTCTAGAAAGTAAAGAGTGGCAGACAGAGTGAGGAAGAAGACCAGAATCTGAAGTACCTCACTCTATGGTGAATTTACCAATACTTTTTTCCTTCATTTTGCCACCACTTGGGCCTGGAGGCAGTTATAGCCAAGGAGGTATGTGGCAGCATGGGGTGACTAAAGCCACTGCTTCCTGGAGTAGAAGGTACCAAAGGAGATTACAGACAGGAAGGACCTCAAGAAAGTGACCCCATTAAATTATTTATAAACTCCAGGTTCACACCCCAAGCCCATGCATGTGTGGATCTAATCTTAACCAGCAATATAAAAGACTTTGAGAGCTAAACTAACAGATAAAACATCACCCAAGTCACAGATTGACAAATGGATGGTGCACATATGGACAGATCTAAATAGTACTGCAAAGACTTTGAAAACTTAACTGATATTGGAACCACAGCTCACAGAGATGCCCTGAAATTTGAAACCTAAACCTAACAAGATCAGTTGCCTGCTACGACAAAAATATCAACATTTATCATGGGATTTTAACAAAGAAGTCATACAATATTCAAAATGTCCAGGATCCAAAATTACTTGACATATAAAGAACGAGGAAAAACTCCACTCACCTGGAAACAAACAAACAAACAAACAAACAAAAAAACAGTTAAACGACAACACTGAGATGACAGATGTTGGAATTATCTGACAAAACTTTAAGCAGCTTTACAAAAATTCTCCAACAAACATAAAAACCGTTTAAACAAATGAAAAATAAAGTCTCAAAAACAAATAGAAAGCAGAAAAAAACAAATAATGAACTCAATAATAAACGCCAAATTTTTTTAAAGCTCACTGATGGCTTCAATAATAGAATTGAGATGAAAAAGGAAAGAGTCAGTGAACTGGAAGACAAATCAGTAGAAAATATCCAATGAACAAGAGAAAAAATATTATTGAAAAAAAAATTAGGAGAGAGCCTCAGGGACCTCTGAGACAATGCCAAAATCTAATATTCATAACATCAGTGTCCTAGAAAGAAAATAAAAAGAGTGCCATGCTGAAAAAAAATAGAGAAAGAAATAATGGCTGAAAACTTCTCAAATATAGGTGAAGAAAAATTGAGAGAACATGTTTCCAACAGACCAGCTCTAAAAGAATTACTAAAGGAAGTTACTCAGACAGAGGGAAATTATACCAGAGGAAAAAAACAGAACATCAGGAATGAAGAAAAAGAAAGAGAAATGGTAGATACCTGGATAAATATAACTGTTCTCTTCTTGAGTTCATTAAAGTGTTTGAAGGTTGAATGCAAAGATATATAACACTGGTGAGATTATTTCAATAATATAGCATTCTACAGTAATATACAAGAAAACTACAAAAGTGCAGAAGGTAAACAGTAAAGGAACATACATGTAGAACGGATTCTATGTTCCATTTGAAGTGGTAAAATAATAATTTTAAGTAGACTGAGAAAAGTTAAGCATGCATATTGTATCCCTAGAACAGCCATTTAAAAGACTACACAAAGATAAATAATAAAAAACACAATAAATTAAAATAGAATACTAAAAAAAAGTTAAAATATCCCAAAAGAAAAGAGAAAACAAAAGAAAAAGAAAAACTGTGGGAGAAGAAATGACAAAAATAGATTTAAATCCAAACATTAAATATAATCTTAACACACAGATTAATCAAAATACCTTGTCAGAATACATTTTTAAAAATCACAGTAAAGAGGGCACGTACTGAATGGAGTACTGGGTGTTATACGCAAACAATGAATCATGGAACACTACATCAAAAACTAATGATGTAATGTATGGTGATTAACATAACATAATAAAAAAATAAATTAAAAAAAATCACAATCCAATGAAAATGGTATGGTTTTGGCAAAAAAAGACACACAGAATGGAAAGGAATAGAAAGCCCAGAAATAAACTCATACACATGGGTCAATTAATTCATAACAAAGGAGCCATGCATATAATGGGGAAAGGACGGTCTCTTCAATAAATGATGCTGGAAAAGCTAGAAAATCACATACAAAAGAATGAAACCAGTCCACTATCTTACACCACTTCCAAAAATTAACTCAAAATGGATTAAAGACTTAACTGTAAGACCTCAAGCCATAAACAGCTAGAAGAAAACATAGGCAGTAAGCTTCCTGACACTGGTCTTGGCAATGATTTTTTTTGGATCTGACACCAAACACAAAGGCAACAAAAACAAAACTAAACAAGTGGGACTACAGCAAACTAAAAAGCTTCTTCAAAGCAAAAGGAAACCATCAACAAAATATAAAGGCAACCTACTGAATGGGAGAAAATACTTGTAAATCCATATATCTGATAAGGGGTTAATACCCAAAATATATAAAGAATTCATACAACTGAAAAGCAAAAAACCAAAAAATACAAAAAATGGGCACAGAGTCTAGACATTTTTCCAATGACATACAGGTGGCCAACAGGTACATGAAAAGATGCTCAACATCATTTGCCATCAGAGAAATGCAAATCAAAGGCACAATGAGATGTCATCTTATGCCTGTCAGAATGGCTAAAATTTTTTTAAAAATCTAAAAAAATTTTTTAAAAAAACAAGAAATAACAAGGGTTTGTGAAAATGTGGAGAAAAGGGAACCCTTGTGCACTGCTGGTGGGAATGTAAACTGGTGCAGCCACTATGGAAAAGAATATGGAGGTTCCTTGAAAAATTAAAAAGAGAACTACTATATAACCTAGCAATTTCATTTCTGGGGGTATTTATTCAGAGAAAATGAAAGCACTAACTTGCTGGCCTTGTAAAATGAGTTCAGAAGGGTTCATTCCTCTTCAGTTTTCTGGAATAATTTGAGGATAGGTACTAACTCTTCTTTAAATGTTTTGTAGAGGAGGGAGCTAAGATGGTGTTGTAGCAAGAGGACCCTAGGCTTATCTTGTCCCTTGAACACAACTAGATAACTAACAAATCATTCTGAATGCCCAAGAAATCAACCTGAGTACTGATAGAACAAACTGCACAACTAGGAGAAAAGAGGCCACATTGAGAAAGGTAGGAGGTACAGAGACGTGGTTTGGGGAAGAAATGGATCACAGCTGCTGCAGAGAGGAGGGAGACCAAGTTGCAGAGAAGGAGGGGGTGGAACACATGGGAATGCACAAGGAGAACACCTCCCCAAAGCCATTGGCTGGGAAGACGAGAGGGGCTGAATTTGCTGAGGTTTTTTTTCTTTTTTTTTTTTAATTATGTTATGTTAATCACCATACATTACATCATTAGTTTTTGATGAAGTGTTCCATGATTCATTGTTTGCATATAACACCCAGTGCTCCATGCAGAACGTGCCCTCTTTAATACCCATCACCAGGCTAACCCATCCCCTCACCCCCTTCCCCTCTAGAACCCTCAATTTGTTTTTCAGAGTCCATCATCTCTCACGGTTCATCTCCCCCTCCAATCCCCCCCTTCATTCTTCCCCTCCTGCTATCTTTTTTTTTTTTTTTTAAACATATAACATATTATCTGTTTCAGAGGTACAGATCTGTACCTCCGGAGTTTTTTTTCAACCAGTGGGGGTCAAAGATTGGAGATTTAAAAGTTGGTAGGCTTGGCTGGGATAGAGCCCTGAGGGCACTGCCCTACTCCTGCAGAGAAGGCAAGCAAGCAGCACTGGGGGCAGACAGGGTGATGTGAGGAATGCTTACACCCCACAGAGGAGAGATCATTTGTTCTTCTTGGAGTGCATCTGTGAAAGGTGGCATTTGCAGAGATGCCTCTCTGGGGACAAAAGAGCTGGTGGGCGCCCTTTTCCGTCCCCACCCCTTGGCATAGCCACAGAACCACTTGCCGAAGGTGGCTCACCATGAACTGGCTGCCTAGCCTGCTTGCTCTAAGTCCCATGCCCCATGCTCTGGCACAACTGCCCTTCTCGGTCAAACCTGGAGACTCTCCCCCAGAAGACCAGCACAAGCCCCCACCACACCATATCCCTAAAGTTTAGAGTTTTAAAAGTCATCAGGTGTGGCTGGGATACAGCTCAAAGTGTACTGTGCTGCTCCTGGCAGGCAAGCAACCTGGACACAGACAATGTGAAAACAGTGATCTGAAAAATACCTGTGACGCACAGGGGCAAGATTGTTTGCCCTTCTGGGAGTGCTTCCCTGAGAGCAGCAAGTATGCAGATCTCTCTCCAGGGACAAAGGAGCTGGCTGGCTCCACTGCCCTCCCCCCACCCCTCAGCATAAACCAGCTTCAGTAAATAGCACAGTGCCGACACTGGCTACCTAACCTCTTAGACCAAATCCTGCCGCCCTGCACTCTGCTGGTATTGCCCCACTCGGGGATATGTGGCTTAGTCCTCGTGCAGTGGGCCCCTTTCCCAAAAGACCGGCAGAAACCCCTGCACACACCAAGTCTCCCGACCAGAGTTCTCCAAGGCTTCAGTTCTAGTGGAAGTAGCATCAGGTCTCATTTAATAAGCAGACCAGAGCAAACCTGTTAAAACTTGCCACACTCTGGCTAAGGTCCAAATGCTGCCCACTGCAGGCAAGGAGAGCCTCTGCAGAACACTGGCCTGAAGGATAGAGCAGCCAAAACACAGCAGCAGAGAACACACAGCACACACCAGAGACACTTTCTGAAGCACCAGGCCCTGGACACTGTATGACCTATTCTTCATAAAGCCATTACTGTGAGGAACAGAAAATATAACAGGCTTTTCTAACACAAAGAAAACAGAGACTTAGACAAACTGCCAAGATGGAGGAATTCATCCCAAATGAAACAAGAAAAGGTCACAGCCAGAAATCTAATTGAAAGAGACATAAGTAATATGCCTGATGAAGAATTTAAAGCAACAATTATAAGGATACTCACTGAGCTGGAGAAAAATATGAAAGATGTCAAAGATGCCCTTACCACAGAGATAAAAGAATTTTAAGAAATAAAAAATGAAAAATGCAGTAACTGAAATTCAAAACAGACTGGATGTAATGAACACTAGGATGGAAGAAGCAGAGAAACAAGTAAGTGATATAGAAGATAGAATAATGGAAAATGAGGAAGTAGAGCAAAGCAGAGAAAGAAGAATTATGGATCATGAGAATAGACTTAGGGAATTCAATGACTCTATCAAACATAATAGCAATGGTATTAGGAGTCCCAAAACAAGAAAAGAGAGAAAAGGGGGCAGAAAATTTATTTGAGGAAAAAATAGTTGAACACTTCCCTAATCTGGGGTAGGAAACAGATGTCCAAGTCCAGGAAGCACAGAGAACTCCCATCAAAATCAACAGAAGCTAGGCCGACACCAAGACATATTATAGTTAAATTTGCAAAATAGAGTGATAAAGAAAAATTCCTAAGAGCAGCAGGACAAAAGAAATCCCTAACTTACACGGGAAGACCCATAGGGCTGACTACAGATCTTTCCACAGAATCTTGGCAAGTCAGAAGAGAGTGGCAAGATATATTCAATGTGCTGAATGGGAAAAATATGCAGCCAAGAATACTTTACCCAGCAAGGCTCTCATTCAGAATACAAGGAGAGATAAAGGGTTTCCCAGACAAACAAAAACTAAAGGAATTCATGACCACTAAACCAGCCCTGCAAGAAATATTAAAGGGGACTCTGACTGGAAAGAAAGACCAAAAGTACAGACTAGAAAGGAACAGAGAACATCTCCAGAAACACCAACAAATCAACTAATAAAATGGCACTAAACAGATATATATCAATAAGCACTCTGAATGTAAATGGACTAAATGCTCCAACCAAAGGACACAGAGTATCAGAATGGATTAAAAAAAAAAAAAAGACCCAATGGTTAGAGTCATTTTATTCATAATTGCCAAAACCTGGGAAAACAAATATCCTTCAAAAGGTGAATAAACAAACTGATACACCTATACAGTGAAATACTCCTCAGCAATAAAATGTGAACTACTGAATTTAACATCTTGGATGAATATCAAGAACACTAGAGTGACAGAACCCAATCACAAGTTTTTACCTATGATTACAATTACACGACATTCTTGAAGTCAAAACTATAGTTATGGAGGAGTAATTAGTGGTTCCTAGGGATTACTAATAGGGGAGAGTGTGACTGTTAAGTATGAGGTTTTTTGGGGTTTTTTTTGACACGCTGAGACTATTTTGCATCCTGTATACTGGTAGCAGTAACAGAAAAGTTTGTTTTGTTTTTAAGATTTATTTATTTGGGGGGGGGGACAGAGGGAGAAAGAGAATCCTCAAGCAGACTCCCTACTGAGCACAGAGCCCAACAAGGGCTTGATCCCAGAATCCTGAGATCATGACCTGAGCTGAAATCAAGAACAGGCTGCTTAACTGACTGAGCCACCCAGGCACCCCAGCAATAACCTACATCTATACATCTGTTAAATTCCCAGAATCTACACTTTTTTTTAAAAAGATTTTTTTTATTTTAAGTCATCTCTAAACCCAAAGTGAGGCTCATACTCACAAACCTGAAATCAAGAGTCTCATGCTCTTCCAACTGAGCTAGCCCTAGAATCTACATCTTTAAAAGTTCATTTTAACATATAATAATTTAAATAAAACATTTAACAAAAAATGTATGAGAACTATAAAAAACATTATAAGACAATATTATCTCAGCTTTGCTTTTAAAAATGCATAATAGAAAGTATAGGAGCTAATTATCCAGATGAGAACTCTGGATATTTGGATTATATTAATGTTTTTTTCCTGTGGTTTTTAAATTTTCCTATAGTAACAGATTACTTTTAAAGCTAGGAAAATAAAATTTACTTAATAGGAAATTTTTACCATACATTCAAATCTTCTAAACCCCAGCAGTTTAGAGTGTCACATTTTGTTTCCATTACTTCTTTTGAAAATCATATATGTAAAACATTTTATTTGTATCTTAAATTTGAATTTAATTATTCTTCAAAAATGTCCTATAAATTATTTAATGATGGGAAAATTGAAAACAATTTTCAATGTTTTTAACATTATGGTATCTAAATGATTAAAAGGTTCCAAAGAAATTTTTTTATTACATTTTCAAAACTTCAGAAGTTTGAAAGTATTCAATACTTTAAAGTCTGTAACATATTGGGGCGCCTGGGTGGCTCAGTCGTTAAGCGTCTGCCTTTGGCTCAGGTCATGATCCCAGGATTCTGGGATCGAGTCCCGCATCAGGCTCCCTGCTCGGCGGGAAGCCTGCTTCTCCCTCTCCCACTTCCCCTGCTTATGTTCCCTCTCTCGCTGTGTCTCTCTCTGTCAAATAAATAAATAAAATCTTTAAAAAAAAAAGTCTGTAACATATTAACCCTATAATTTTCTTTTTAATCCTTTTTCAATTAAAAAAACAACAGACAAGTACTTGACGGAAGAAATGAACTTGAAAAAGACACCTGTGCTGAATCTTTGACGCCTAAGACCTGTAATAAAGAAGGTAATGGTACCCAAATTACCCGAAGTATTTAAAGCATAACTGAATAACAATGTTATAGCTGGGAAGAGCTTCCAGTAAATGAATAAAAATAAGAAATCCCTGGGCATTGCTAGTTGGTGTGTTATAAGACAGTTCTTGGATAATATAATGTAAAATACCAAGTCAGCTGATTATAACAAAGGCTTAATTTTAATGATCATACAAATAAATTAGGGGATCTTGTTAAAATGTTGATTCTCACTGAATAGGTCTGGAGCAGAGCCCATGATTCTGAATTTCTAACAGGCTCTCAGTAATGTGTATATTGCTGGCTTGGAGATTATACTTTGAGAAGCCAGGCTTTGAAGGTCACTGAGAAAAATGGCATGATTCTTGCCTAATTTAGTAAGGAAGAAATGTACATAGTAAGTTAGACTACAAGTGGTAACCCCCAAAAAACATGAGGAGGTAAGAGAGCAATCACTTCCAGCCAAGATGTTCAGCTGAGCAGGTGGCCTTCAAAAATAAGAATTTCAACATGCAGAAGAAATCGTATGAGAAATTATAGAAAAAAGCACAAATAGCACATAGATGACTGTGTGTCGAGGAGCAAAAATAGTTAATATTTGAATGTTCTCACTATGTCCCCTTTTCACTATTCCCTAAAGGTGAATCTTAGCTTCACCTATTTACTTTCTTACCTTTCTCTCTGAAGATGGGTCATTTCTGCTTAACTAAGTCTTTGAGACTTTGAAATGCAAAATTTGGAACAAAAGAAAAAATACAGAGAAAGACAAGAGAGGCATGTGGAGTTGTGAGACTTTATATGAAGGGTTTGGTTTTTGGTTTTTTTTTCTGCATAGCCCAGAGAAGGAAGTGCATGAGAGCAACTTCAGCATCTGAGGGAAGTGGATGGGAGAAAAAAAGAACTTTTCAGAAGTATTGCATAGTGCCAGGCATATAGCACTTACTTTACTGCTATTGTTTTATAAACTGAGGTCTATCAGGTGTGTCACAAAGCCGACACAATACATGGTCCCAACTCTGACCCAAAATACTATCACTTCAACTCTTTAGTTGTTCTCATCTATAAATTCAAAATTTCAATGGAACAATTCTTATAAAGGATGAGCAGTTGAATAACCAATTTAAAGCAATGCTTTGGGCATTAGTAGTTTAAAGTTAATGATTCCCGGTAGGGGAAAAAAATGGCATTTTCCAATTTTGTTTTCCTTTGAATTTGAAAGGAAGTGTGAAGTTAATAGTATTCAACAAGGCCAGCAGCTAATTGATGGTTACTAGCAAGATGGCAGAATAGGTCTCCAGCCCTCGTTCCCCCAAAAAACATGAATTTGGCAACCATCCACAAACAAAAGTGCCATTGTGGGAGCTTCAAAATCCAGGTAGGTAGTTGCAACACCACAGTGGAGTTCAAGACAGAGGACTCTTTGAGAAGGCATACCCTGCCCCAAGGCCTGACTACAGACCCAGGAGCAACTCTATTACCCCATGTGCATATTCTAGCCCCACACATCCATTGTCATGCTACCAGTCCTGCCTACCAGTGGACCTGGTAGGGATGACACCTGCCTGTGACCCTAACAACAGGCTCACTGACTGCAGATCCAAGTGCAGACCTAGAAGCAACCCCATAACTAACTCCAACTGCTCAACTGTGATCCCAGAGTCAGTCTTGTCCACCCAAGGGACCAGGGAGGAGACATGCCAATCTGTGTCCCAAGTAACAGGCCTGCCAGCTATGGACTCAGAAGTAGCTTATCCACCTGGGTAACCAACACAAGCTAAGCCTGCTGATGCCCCCAGTAATAAACCAGCTAACCACTGACCTGACTGTAGACTTGAAAGCAGCCCCATGATCTGACCCTGGTTCTGCTCAACTACACTCTTGGAGGCAGGCTTGTTTCCTGGGAACCTGCTGAGTAGGTCTTCACCTACCAAAAGCACTTTGTAAAGAATGGAACAAGTTCCTGCTCCTTTAGTTGCACAGACACCAGTGCAAGGCTATAGACTCACAAGGAATCAGGCAAACATGACACCACCAAAGGAAACTAAAAAAGTTCAGTGACCAATGCCAAAGAAATGGAAATCCATAACTGCTTAACAGAGAATTCCTAAAAATTGTCATTAAAAAGCTCAATGAGCTAAAAGAGAACACAGATAACTAAAGAAAATCAGAAAAACAATCACATGAACAAAATGAGAAGCTCAGAAAATAAAAACAAAAAAATTAAAGAAATAAAAACTATTAAATCTGGAGATGAAGAATTTAATGATCAAACTGAAAATTTCTGTAACTTCAACGGCAGAATTAAGCAGAAGAAAGAATCAACAAACTCAAAGACAACTCATTTGAAATTATAAATTCAGACCCACAAACAAGAATGAAAAAATGAAGAAAGCCCATAGGACTTAATACAACACCAAAAAGAACCAACATATTATAGGAGTTTCAGAAGGAGGAGAGAGCGAGAAAGGGGCCAAAAACTTAAATAATGGTTGAAACATCTCAAATCTACATAGGAAAAAGAACATCCAAATCTGTGAAGCCCAAAATTCCCAAATATGTTCAACCCAGAAGGATCATCATGTGACACATTATAACCAAACTGTCAGAAGTCAAAAATAAAGAATTTTCACAGCAGCAAGAGAAAAATGACTTGTCGCATGCAAGGGACTATACAAGGAATAGCACCTAAGACTATCAGTGGATTTCTCAGCTGAAACCTTGTAAGCCGAAGAAGGTGGGTAGATATATTCAAAGCACTGAAAGAAAAAAAAATTGCCAAACCAGAATACTTTACCTGGTAAAACTGTACTTTAAGAATAAAAGAGGAGAAGTTAAGATGGCAGAGTAGTACAAGGACCCTGTATTTGCCTTGTCCCTCCAGCATGGCTAGATAAATATCAAATCATTCTGAACACCCAGGAAATCAATCTGAGAACTGAGAGAACAAACTGCACAACTAGAGGGAGAAAAGTGGTCACATCCTGGAAACTAGGAGATGCAGAGATGTGATTTGGGGGAGAAAAGAATCACAGGTGCTATGGAGGGGAGAGAGCCCTAATCCGGGAGAGAGGGGGGAGAGAGAGAGTGACTAGAGGGTGGGGCATTACACAGGAAAAACACTTCCCCAAAACCACTGATAGGGAAAATGAGAGAGGCTGATTTTTGCAAGCTTTTAGAAACAGCAGAGCTCAGAGACTAAAGTTTTAGAAGTCTAAAACATCTCCACATAGAGCCTGGTAGGTGTAGAGGTGCTCCTGTGGAGAAGGAGGGCAGAGGCCCAGGAGCAGACAGTGGACAGTGTGCTCTGAGGATCTCTGGTGGCACTGGGAGAGACAGTTCTCCTTCTCCTTCTTGGAGTGTATTTGCGAGAGATGGCACTGCCTCTCCAGGAACAAAAGAGCCTGTTGGGCAACACTGAGCAGAGACACCTGCAGAGGGCAGGTAACCTGGACACTGGCTTTTTGCTGCACTTTACCATAAACTTCAAGCCCCTACACATTTGTGTGACTGCTCTTCTGGGGCAAACTGGCACCAGCCACAGCTTGGCCAGACCCTCCTCCAGTAGATCAGCGTGGGTCCATACGGCACTAGGTCCCTAAAATTTGGAGTTTTGAAACCCAGCCAGCGTGTCTGAGATAAAACACAGGAGCACTGAATGACTGGATGGGCAGACATCTCAGACACAGACAGGGTGAAGGCAGTGATCTGAAGGATGCCAGGGACAAATGAGGGGTAATTGTTTGCTCTTCTATGAGAGCTTCCTGAGCAGCAGTGGGTGCACACTCCACTCTCTGGGGACCAGAGAGCCCACTGATGCCATTTCCACCCCCACCCCTCCCCCTCCCCTGCCCTCCCCATCAGCATGGAGGAACTTCAGTGAGCAGCAAAGCACCCCACAGTGGAGGCTTGGGCCACTTACACCAAGCTACGCCCCTCTGTGGCTCTACAGGTGCTTCTGAACTAGGGCAAGTGTGCCTGAGACTCAAAACAGTAGTGGGCCTCTCCCCCAAAAGACCAGCACAAACCCCCTGCACGCATCAAGTCTACTGACCATAGAGTGCTGAAAAGCTTCAGCTCTAGGAGAAATAGGATCTAGCCTCTTTTAACAAGCATAACAAAACACGCCTAGTTAAAACACTAACCACTGCAGGCAAAGAGAAACTCTGCAGAGAACTGACCCGAGGGAAAAAGCAGCCAAAACACAACAGCAGAGTGCACACAGCATACATCAGAAACCTTCCTGAAGTGCCAGGCCCTGGACAGGACAGGACCTCTTCTTAATATAGTCATTACTCTCAGGAGCATGAAACATAACAGTTTTTCATAACACAGAATACAGAGACCTAGACAAAATGCCAAGAAGGAGGAATTCACCCCAAAAGAAAGAATAAGAAGAGGTAATGGTCAGAGATCTAATCAAAACAGATATTAGTAATATGCCTGAACCAGAATTTAAAACAACAATCAGAAGGATACTAGCTGGGGCTTCAGAAAAGCATAGAAAACACCAGAGTCCCTTAGTGCAGAGATAGAAGACCTAAAAACTAGTCAGGCCAAAATTTAAAAAAAAAAAATGCTATAACCAAGATGCAAAATGCGCTGGATATAATGACCACAAGGGTAGAAGAAGTAGAGGAATGAATAAGTGATATAGAAGACAAAATTATGGAAAATAATAAAGCTGAAAAGAAGAGGGAAAGAAAAATACTGATTGTGAATACAGACTCAGGGAATTCAATGACTCTGTAAAGTGTAACAACATTCATATCATAGGAGTTCCAGAAGAGGAGAGGGGGGGAAATGGGCAGAAGGTTTATTTGAGCAAATTATAGCTGAAAACCTCCCTAATCTGGAGTAGAAGACAGACATCCAAATCCAGGAGGCACAGAGAACTCCCATCAAAATCAACAAAAGGAGGCCAACATCAAGACATATTGGAGTAAAATTTGCAAAATACAGAAATAAGGAAAGAATCCTGAAAGCAGCAAGGAAAAGAAAACCATAACCTACAAGGGAAGACAAATAAGGTTAGCAGATCTCTCCATAGAACCTGGCAGGCCGGAAGGGAGCAGCAGGATATATTCAATGTGCTGAATGGGAAAAATATGCAGCCAAGAATACTTTATCCAGCAAGACTCTCATTCAGAACAGAAGGAGAGTTAAAGAGTTTCCCAGACACTCAAACCTAAAGGAGTTCATGACCACTAAACCAGCCCTACAATAAATGTTAAAGGAGACTCTTTAACTGGAAAGAAAGACCATAAACAACAAAGCCTAGAAAGGAACAGAGAAAATCTCCAGGAACACCGACAAATCAACTAATAAAATGGCCCTAAGTACATATATATATCAATAAACATGCTGGGGAGCCTGGGTGGCTCAGTAGGTTGAGCATCTGCCTTTGGCTCAGGTCATGATCATGGGGTCCTGGGACCGAGCCCCACGTCTGGCTCCCTCCTCAGCAGGGATCCTGCTTCTCTCTCTCCTGCTCCCCCTGCTTGTGCATGCACTGTCTCTTTCTCCCTCTCTGTCAAATAAATAAAATATTTTTAAAAAATAAGCATTCTGAATGTAAGTGGACTAAATGCTCCAACCAAAAGACACAAGGTATCAGAATGGATTAAAAACAAAAAAACAAGACCCAATTATATGCTGCCTACAAGAGACTCATTTTAGACCTTAAGACACTTGCAGATTAAAAGTGAGATGATGGAAAAATATTTATCATGCTAATGGATGTCAGAAGAAAGCCAGCATAGTGATATTTATATCAGACAAACTAGATTTTAAACCAAAGAATGAAACAAGAAATGAAGGGCACTATATCTTAATAAAGACAACTATCCAACAAGAAGATCTAACAATGGTAAATATTTATGCCCCCAACTTGGGAGCACCCCAATATTTAAAACAATTAATAACAAACATAAAGAAACTCATTAATAATAATACAATAATAGTAGGGGACTTGAACACCCCATTTACATCAATGGACAGATCATCTAAGCAGAAAATCAACAAGGAAACAATAGCTTTGAAAGGCACACTGGACCAGATGAACTTAACAGATATATTCAGAACATTTCATCCTAAAGCAGCAGAATACAAATTCTTTTCAAGTGCACATGGGGCATTATCCGGAAGAGATCACATACTAGGTCCACCAATCAGGCCTCAAAAAGTATAAAAAGATCAAGATCGTACCATGCATATTTTCCGACCACAATGCTATGAAACTAGAAAATCAACCACAAGAAAAAATTTGGAAAGACCACAAATACATGGAGGGTAAAGAACATTCTAAAAAGAATGAATGGGCTAAGCAGGAAATTAAAGAAGAAATACATAGAAGCAACTGAAAATGAAATCATAACAATCCAAAACCTTTGGGATGCAGCACAAGTGGTCATAAAAGGGAAGCACACAGCAATACCAGCCTCCTTTAAGAAGCAAGAAAAGTCTCAAATATACAACTTAACCTTACACCTAAAGGAGCTCGTAAAGGAACAGCAAATAAAACCTAAAGCCAGCAGAAGAAGGTAAATAATAAAGATTAGAGCAGAAATAAATGATATAAAAAAAACAACAAAAAAAGTAGAACAGATCAATGAAAGTAGGAGATGAGGGGCGCCTGGGTAGCTCAGTCAGGCATCTGCCTTCGGCTCAGGTCATGATCCTGGGGTCCTGGGATCGAGCCCCGCTTCGGGCTCCTTGCTCAGTGGGGGGCCTGCTTCTCCCTCTCCCCCTACAGCTCCCCTTGCTTGTGTTCTCTCTCTCTCTCAAATGAATGGATAAAATCTTTAAAAAAAATGAAAGAAAAGAAAGTAGAAGATGGTTCTTTGCCACAATTAATAAAATTGGTAAACCCCTAACCAGACCTATCAAAAAGAAAAGAGAAAGGACCCAAATAAGTAAAATCACAAAAGAGAGCAGAGAAGCAACAACCAACACCACAGAAATACAAACAATTACAAGAGAATATTATGAAAAACTATATGCCAAGGAACCGGACAACCCGGAAGAAATGGATCACTTCCTAGAATATATAAACTACCAAAACTAAAACAGGAAGAAACAGACAACCTGAAAAGACTGATAACCAGCAAAGAAATTGAATTAATAATCAAAAATTTCCCAGTAAACAAAAGTCCAAGGCCAAATGGCTTCACAGGTGAATTCCACCAAACATTTAAAGAAGAGTTAATACTATACCTATTCTTCTCAAACTATTCAAAAAAATAGAAATGGAAGGAAAACTTCCAAACTCATTCTACAAGGCCAGCATTACCTTGATTCCAAAACCAAACAAAGACTCCACTAAAAAAGAGAACTACAGGCCAATATCCCTGATGAACATGGATGCAAAAATTCTCAACAAAATACTAGAATTGAATCAAACAGTACATTAAAAGAATCATTCACCAGGATCAAGTGGGAACTTTTCTTGGGCTGCAAAGGTGGTTCAATATTTGCAAATCAATCAACGTGATATACATTAATAAAAGAATAAGAACCATATGATCATTTCAAGAAAAAGCATTTGACAAAGTACAACATTCATTCATGATAAAATCCCTCAACAAAGTAGGGATAAAGGGAATATACTTCAATATCATAGAGGCCACATATGAAACACCCACAGGTAATATTATCCTCAATGAGGAAAAACTGAGAGCTTTATCTCTAAGGTCAGGAACAAGACAAGGATGTCCACTCTCAACACTGTTATTTAACACAGTATTGGAAGTCCTAGCCTCAGCAGTCAGACAACAGAAAGAAATAAAAGGTACCCAAATCAAGGAAGAAGTCAATATTTCACTTTTTGCAGATGACATGACATTCTATATAGAAAACGCAAAAACTCCACCAAAAAATTGCTAGAAATTCAGCAAAGTCACAGGATACAGAATCAACCTACAGAAATCTGTTGCTTTTCTATACACCAATAATGAAGCAGCAGAAAGAGAAATAAAGGAATCGATCCCATTTACAATTGCACCAAAAACCAGAAGATACCTGGGAATAAACCTAACCAAGGAGTTAAAAGATCTGTACTCTGAAAACTATACAACACTAATGAAAGAAATTGAAGAGGCACAGAGAAATGGAAAAACATTCCATGCTCATGGACTGGAAGAACAAATATTGTTTAAATGTCTATACCACCCAAAGCAATCTATACATTTAATGTGATCCCTATCAAAATACTACCAGCATTTTTCACAGAACTAAAACAATCCTAAAATTTGTATAGAACCACAAAAGACCCCTAATAGCCAAAGCAACCTTGAAAAAGAAAATCAAAGCTGAAGGCATCACAATTCTAGACCTCCAGCTATATTACAAAGCTGTGGTCATTAAGACAATACAATACTGACACAAAAGCAGTCACATAGATCAATACAACAGAACAAAGAACCCATAAATGGACCCACAACTATACAGTCTAATCTTCGACAAAGCAGGAAAGACTATGCAATGGAAAAAAGTCTCTTCAACAAACGGTGTTGGGAAAACTGGACAGCAATACGCAAAAGAATGAAACTGGGCCCCTTTCTTACACCATACACAAAAACAAACTCAACATGGACGAAAGACCTAAATGTGAGACAGGAAGCCATTAAAATCCCAGAGGAGAACATAGGCAGCAACCTCTTTGACCTTGGCCATAGCAACTTCTTGTTAGACACGTCTCTGGAGGCAAGGGAAACAAAAGCAAAACTAAACAGTTGGGACTTCATCAAGATAAAAAGCTTGCCTTCAAAGAAAGCAACAATCAGCAAAACTAAAAGACAACTTACAGAATGAGAGAAGATATTTGCAAATGACATATGATAAAGGGTTAGTGTCTGAAATCTATAAAGAACTTATCAAACTCAACACCCCAAAACCAAATAACCCAGTTAAGAAATGGGCAGAAGACATGAATAGACATTTTTCCAAAGAAGACATACAGATGGTTAACCGACACATCAAAAGATGCTCAACATCACTCATCATCAGAGAAATACAAATCAAAACCATGATGAGATACCACTTAACACCTGTCAGAATGGCTAAAATTAACAACGCAGAAAACAACAGATGTTGGTGAGGATGCAGAGAAAGGGGAACCCTCTTACATTGTTGGTGGGAATGCAAACCAGTGTAGCCACTCTGGAAAACAGTATAGAGGTTTCTCAAAAAGTAAAAAATAGAACTACCCAATGACCTCGCAATTGCACTGCTAGGTATTTACCCAAAGGATACAAAAATAAAGATTTGAAGGAGCACATCCATCCCGATGTTTACAGCAGTATTATCAACAACAGCCAAACTATGGAAAGAGCCCAAATGTCCACCAACTGATGAATGGATAAAGAAGAGGTGGTACACACACACACACACACACACACACACACACACACAATGGAATATTACTCAGTCATCAAAAGGAAAGAAAGAAATCTTGCCATCTGCATGATGTGGGTGGAGCTAGAGTGTATTACATTAAGCAAAATAAGTCAAAGACAAATACCATATTATTTCACTCATATGTGGAATTTAAGAAATAAAACAACTGAACATAGTGGGGGGAAAAAGGAGAGGCAACCCAGAAACAGACTCCTAACAATAGAGAACAACAGAGGGTTGCTGGAGGGGAAGTGGGCAGCAGGATGAATTTAATAGGTGATGGGTATTAAGGAGGGCACTTGTGATGAGCACTGGGTGTTATGTGTAAGTGATGAATCAATAAATTCTACTCCTGAAACAAATTTTACACTATATCTCAAATGACTAGCATTTAAATGAAAACTAAATACTAAAAAGAAAAAACATTAAAAAAACCTTAAAAAAAATAATAATAAAAGAAAGTTTCCCCAGACAAACATAACCTGAGCAAGTATATTACACTAGTTCTGCCTTACAGTAAATACTAAAGGGAATTCATGTTGAAACAAACAAAAAAGCTAAACAGTAACATGAAAGCATATGAAAATACAACTGTTGCTGTTAAAGGAAATACTGTAATGGTGGCAAGTAAATCACTTTTAACACTAGTATACAAAATTAAGATAAATGTACTAAGAATAATTATAACCACTGAAATGAAACACAATATAGAAATAAGTAAAATCTTGGGACGCCTGGGTGGCTCAGTTGGTTAAGCATCTGCCTTCGGCTCAGGTCATGATCCCAGGGTCCTGGGATCGAGTCCCGTACTGAACCCCTTCCTCAACAGGGAGCCTGCTTCTCCTTCTGTCTGCTGCTCCCCCCGCTTGTGTGCGCTCTCTCTCTCTGACAAATAAATAAATAAAATCTTTAAAAAAAAATTGTTAAAAAGAAGTAAGTAGAATCTGGAATCAACTCAAAGTTTGTGTGAGATTAGAAGGAAAGGTACACATTCTGTACATAACTGAAATTAAGTTGTTATTAGCTTAAAACAGACGGCCTTAACTACAAAATGTTTGATGTAAGTCCAGTGGTACTACAAAAGCAAAAAGTATAACAGACACATCAAAGATAAAGAGAAAAGAATCTAAGAATACTACTACTACTATTGCTACTACAAAATCATCAAATAAAGAAAGGCAAGTGAGAAGGAACATGATCAGTACAAAACGGACAGAAAACAGTTAATAAAATGGCAATAGTAAGTCCTTTCCTATCACAGTAATTACTTTAAATGTAAATAGAATAAACTCCTCAATCAGAAGATAGAGTGGCTGAATAGATTAAAAAAAAAAAAGTCTCAACTATATGCTGTTGACAAGAGACTCACTTTATTTTATTATTATTTTTTTTATTTAAGAAATCTCTACACCCAATGTGGGGCTCGAACTCATGACTCCAAGATAAAGAGGTGCAAGCTCCTCCAACTGAGCCAGCCAGGTACCCTGAGACTCACTTTAGATTTAAAGACACACATAGCCTAAAAGTGAAAGGGTGGAGAGAGATATCCATGCAAACGGTAACCAAAAGAGAGCAGGAGTCACTATAGTAGACAAAATATACTTTAATTCAGAAACTATCACAAGACAAATTAAGAATTGATTTTTGGAAAAGATAAAGTCAACATTATATAATGATAAAAGGGTCAGTTTACCAGGAAGATGTAATAATTATAAATACACACCCAACATCAAATATAAACCTATCAATATATATTAATATATAAAGCAAACACAGATCTGAAGAAATAAATAACAATAAAATAGTAGTATACTTTAATACTCCTGCTTTTATAATGGATAGATCATCCACACACAAAAAGTTCAGTAAGAAAACAGCAGAACTGAATGACACTATAGACCAAATGGAAACTAAAAGCATACAGAACATTCCACCCAAAAACAGAATACTCATTCTTCTCAAGTGCACCTGGAACATTCTCCAGGATAGATCACATGCTAGGTCACAAAACAGGTCTTAATAAATTTAAAAAGACTGGAATCATTTGAAACATCTTTTCTGACCATAATGGAATTAAATTAGAAATGAATAACAAAATGAAAATGAGAAAATTCAGAAATACTCGAAATTTTAAAAACATAACTACTGGGTCAAATAAAAAATTGAGAGGGAAATAATATCTCTAAACAAACAAAAATGAACACACAATATACCAAAACTTATGGGAGGCAGCAAAAACAGTACTAACAGGAAAATTTATGGCCATAAACTTTTTATTTTTAAAAAATCTCAAACAACATAACTTTATACCACAAGGAACTAGAAAAGAACAAGCTAATCACGAAGTTAGCAGAATGAAGAAATAATAAAGATTAGAGTAGAAACAGGGAAAAGGAAGACAATTTTTAAAATCAATGAAATTAAGAATTGTTTTTTGTAAGAGATAAAGTCACCAAACCCTTACCTAAACTAAAATTAAAGAGGGAGGACTCAGATAATAACAGAAACGAAAGAGGAGACAATACAACTGAGACCACAGACATATAAAGAATCATAAAGGATTATTATTAACAATTATACACCAATAAGTTGAAAAACCTACAGGAAATGGAAAAATTCCTGGAAACATAATACCCACCAAGAATGAATCTAGAAGAAATACAAAGTCTGAACATATCGATAACAAAGAAGAAAACTGAAGGAGTAATTAAAAACCTTCCAACAAAGAAAAGCCCGGGACCAGATGGATTCACAGATGAATTAACATTAAGAGAATTAACACCAATCCTCCTCAAACTCTTCTAAAAAGTCAAAGAAGAGGGATCACTTACACTTATTCTAGGAAACCAACATCACCCCGATACCAAAGCCAGACAAAGACATCAGGAAAAAAAGAAAACTACAGGTATTTCTAGCAAACATAGTTGCAAAAATTCACAACAAAATACTAGCAAACTCAGTTCAACAGCACATCAAAAGAACCATATATTAACCAAGTATGATTTATCCCTGGCATGCAAGGATGGTTCAACATACAAATATCAATGAATGTGACATACCACAGTAACATAACAAAGGATAAAATTAACAGGATCATCTCAATATACACAGGAAAAGCATTTGACAAAATACAACACCTCCTAATGATAAAAAAGAAAAAACTCTCAATAAATAAGAATATTAAGACAAACACACTTCAACAAAATAATGGCCATTTATGAAAAGGCCACAGTGAACATCAATACTCAACAGTGAAAAGCTGAAAGCATCCCATTTAACTTCTGAAACAAGGATGTCTACTTTCCCCTCTCCAATATAGTACAGAAAGTATGAGGCCGAACAATTAAAAACAAAACAAAAAATAAATAAAGCCACCCAAATTGGAAAGGAAGAAGTAAAACTATCTGTTTGCAGATAACATATTCTTTTTTTCTTTTTTTTATGTTAATCACCATACATTACATCATTAGTTTTTGATGTAGTGTTCCATGATTGTTTGCGTATAACACCCAGTGCTCCATGCAGTACATGCCCTCTTTAATACCCATCACCAGGCTAACCCATCCCCCCACCCCCCTCCCCTCTAGAACCCTCAGTTTGTTTCTCAGAGCCCATAGTTTCTCATGGTTCATCTCCCCCTCCGATTTCCCTCCCTTCATTCTTCCCTGTTTTTTTTTTTTAAACATATAATGCAGATAACATATTCTTAAATGTAGAAAACCTTCAAGCCTCCACAAAAAGCACTTAGAGTACATGAATTCAGTAAAGACACAGTATACAAAATCAACATACAAAAATCAATTGCATTTCTATATACTAAACACCTATCAAAAGGAAATTTAAAAAAAACAGTTCCACTTACAATAATATCAAAAAGAATGAAATACTTAAGTATAAATTTAACCAGGGAGGTAAAATATACTGAAAACTACAAAACATTGATGAAAGAAATTTGAAAAGAAACAAATAAATGGAAGGACATCTCATGTTCACGAACTAGAAGACTTAGTATTGTTAAAAAGTCCGTAGTTCCCAAAGCAGTTTGTACATTCAATGCAATCTCCATCAAAATCCCAGTGGCGGGGTGCCTGGGTGGCTCAGTCAGTTAAGTGTCTAACTTTGGCTCAGATCATGATCTTGGGATCCTGGGATCAAGCCCCGTGTCAGGCTCCCTGCTCAGGAGGGAGTCTGCTTGTCCCTCTCCCTGCCTCTCCCCCTGCTTGTGCTCAGTCTCTTTCTCAAATAAATAAATAAAATATTTTTTAAAATCCCAATGGCACTTTTTACAGAAATAGAATAGAAAATTCATTTGGAACTACAACAGACCCCAAATAACCAAAGCAATATTGATCAAGAAGAAGAAAGCGGGAGGTATCACATTGTCCAATTTTAAAACATATTACAAAGTTATAATCAAAACAGTATGGTACTGGCATAAAAACAAATACAAACTAATAAAACAGAATAGAGAGTCCAGAACTAATCTATCTAACTAATCTATCTATCTATCTAACTATGTAACTAATAAGATAAGAAAGGAGGAAATGCGAAAGTGTTGGTCAAAGAGCAAAATTTCACTTACACAAAACAACTTCTGGGATCTACTGTACAATTCAGGACCTATGATGAATAATACTGTATTATATACTTTAAAATTTGCTAAAAGAGTAGAGTCCATATATAAGGAACAACTGGTCTTCAACAAGGATCCCATGAATATGTATGGGAAAAGACAGTCTCTTCCACAGATGCTGGTGGAAAAATTAGAAATTTACATGTAAACAAATGAAACCAGACCCTTATCTCACCCCATATTTTAAAAATCAACTCAGGGGCACCTGGGTGGCTCAGTCAGTTAAGTATCTGCCTTCAGCTCAGGACACCAGGGTCCTGGGATTGAGCCCCATATCAGGGTCACTGCTCAGCAGGGAGTCTGCTTCTTCCTTTCCCTCTGCCTTCCCCCACCCAGCTCATGTCATCTCTCTCTTTCTCAAATAAATAAATAAAATCTTTTCTAAAAAATCAACTCAAAATGGATTAAAGACCTAAACTTAAAACCTGGAACAATAAAGTCTTAAAAGAAAATCTAGGGGAAAAGCTGCCAGACACTGGACTAGACAATGATTTCTTGGATAGGACAACAAAAACACAGGCAACAAAAGCAAAAATAGACAAGTGGGATTAGATCAAAATAAAAGGCTTCTTCATAGCAAAAGAAATCCTCAACAAAATAAAAAGGCAACCTACAGAATGGGAGAAAATATTTTCAGACCAAATATCAGATAAGGGGTTAATACGCAAAATTTATAAATAACTACAACTCATGGTATACAATGGACTATTATTCAGTCTTAAAAAAGGAAATCCTGCCATCTGCTACAATGTGGACTGGCCTGAAGGACAGGATGCTAGGTAAAATAAGCCAGACACAGAAAGACAAATCTTACATGATCTCACTTACATGTGGAATCCAAAACAAACATATAGAAGCAGTGAGTAGAATGGTGGTTGCCAGGGGCCTGGGGAAAGGAGGAAATACGAAAGTGTTGGTCAAAGAGTACAAAATTTCACTTACGCAAAACAAGTTCTGGAGATCTACTGTACAATACAGGACCTATGATGAATAATACTGTATTATATACTTTAAAATTTGCTAAAAGAGTAGATCTTATACTAAGTGCTCTCACCACAAAGGGAAAAAGGAGAAACAACAAAGGGGCTATGGGAGGGAACTTTTGAAAGTGATGGGTAAGTTTATGGCAGTTATAATAATGATGGTTTCATAGGTGTATGCTTATCTCCAAACCCATCATGTTGTATACATTTAAACATCTACAGCTTTTTGTATCACTCCGGTTAATATAGTTTCCTTCATGGTATTAAAGAAATGTAATTGAAGAACTTGACTTATTTTGGAACAACCAATATTTGGTTGTGAGATTCTGCCATTTTGACAGGGACAATCATTGTATTTGGCTAGCAGATCATAGCTTTGTATGTTTTCTAAACTTAATGATGCTGAAGTATAAAGGAGCAGTGGAAGATAAGGACTGAAACCCAGGTTATGGGCCAGATTTTGGGTAAGGCTTTGGTGTAAGGCTGAAGAGTTTACATTTATTTCAGTAGGTATTTATATGGCTTTTAAAGCTGTCAAGCAGAAAAAAATAATAATAATAAAAATAATAAAGTTGTCAAGCAGGACAGTGATATAACCAAAGCATGGTATAAAAACAATCTGACAGCCTCATCTCAAGTTGGCTGAAATGAGAAAAAACAGAAGGAAAACCTACCTAGAAAGCTTATTATAACAATTTGGTAGTAGACCTGTGTGAAAATACTGATAGTGGTGCACCTGGGTGGCTCAGTCATTAAGCGTCTGCCTTCGGCTCAGGTCATGATCCCAGGGTCCTGGGATCGAGCCCTGCATCAGGCTCCCTGCTCAGTGGGAAGCCTGCTTCTCCCTCACCCACTCCCCCTGCTTGTGATCCCTCTCTCGCTGTGTCTCTGTCAAATAAATAAAATCTTTAAAGGAAAAAAAAAAAAGAAAATACTGATAGTAAGAACACAAAAGGTTAATTTTGAGAGAAATTATGATAAAAGATTTAACATGACTTTTTACAATCTTTTACCTGGCATTCAACAAATATTTATTAAGTGCCTACTACGTTCCAGAAACTATGTTATGCATTGGAAATAGAGGGAAAAGAGATAATCCCTGCCTATAATGTGTTCATAGACAAAAATTTTGGTAGAAGGCTTTGAGGCATTCTCCAAACTGACATTAGGGTGACCTTAAACCATTTAGACCTTGTATAACCTGTACATATCATCTCTATCCAACCTTATTTACTACTACACATTTTAACTGTTTTTTCAAGCAAGACAATGTGTGTATGACACCTTCTACCCAATGCTTCTAAAAAATACTTGAAAATGATTAATCATTTCCTACTGACAAATTCTAATGATCTTTCTCCAGAGCTCCTCCACATGACCGCTGGTAGCATTCTATATTATTGACTATTCCTTCCTTGAAATACTCTTATCTTTTCCTTCCTTGTTCTCTAGCCCACTGAATCCTCTTTTGCCCTATTTATATCTTAGTCATTTCTAATAACTATTTTAGAAATAGTATTCAATCAAGTTAAAAACAACCAATTCTAAATAGGTGGCTACATGACACATCAGGTCTTCTCTTTGTGTCTTACTACGTGTGAACTGCCACACGTAAGTACCAAAAGATGAATGCAGTAAGAACAAATTAATGAACATGGGTTGTATTAGGGTTCTCTACAGAAACAAGAACCAACAGGGGGGTGTGTGTTCGTGTGTGTATTTAATATAAGGAATTGGCTCATGTGATTACAGAGGCTGACAAGTCCCAAGATCTGAAGTCAGCAAGCTGGAAACCCAGGAGAGCTGATGGTCTAATTCTAATCTGAAGACAAAGGCTCAAAATGCAGGAAGAGCTGATGTTTCAGTTCAAGCCCAGAGGCAGATAACAACCAATGCCCCAGCTCAAAGGCAGACAAGCAGAGGTTCCCTCTCATTCAAGAAAGAGTCAGCCTTTTGTTTTATTCAGGCATTCAGGCTTTTCTGGGGAGGGTACATTAGGAAGGACAATCTGCCTTACTCAGTATATCAACTTAACTTGAAAACTCATCCAAAACACATTCATAGAAACACCCACAATAATGTTTGACCAAACAACCAGGTATCATGACAAAAATGTGGGCCCAAATTGACTTACAAACTTAACTGTCCATGGGTCCTGCTTAGCCAAGTCTATTTACACAGTACAAAACCTTTATAAAGGTGATATTTACTAATGCAAAATAAGAGGCAGTAATACTATAGAGATGAGGCTTGTGAGGAAGCTATAAACTAAATTGATACACCAGGGGTGCCTGGGTGGCTCAGTCGTTAAGCGTCTGCCTTCAGCTCAGGTCATGATCCCAGGGTCCTGGGATTGAGCCCCGCATCAGGCTCCCTGCTCCGCGGGAAGCCTGCTTCTCCCTCCCCCATTCCCCCTACTTGTGTTCCCTCTCTTGCTGTGTCTCTCTCTGTCAAATAAATAAATAAAATTTAAAAAAATAAATAAAATAAATTGATACACCAAAAAGTAAAAACAAAAACCCAATGAATGACCATGTTGTCTAAGTTAAGATCTTTACTGAAATTTGAAGGGTTAAAAAAAAAAAAAAATGGAAATCAGCCCAAGAGAGAGGGGGGAAAGTACATTAAAGGAAAAAATAGAAACTTTTCATGCTTCTTCCCTTCTTTCTTTATAGAAATCATACATTAATGAAACTGTATGTGGAGAAAGACCAGTTTTGTTTCTTTCCCTTTTTAAATAATTTCCAATCCAAAATGGATCAGTATGTTTGTAAAATAAAGTAAAAACAATAATTCTCATCCCCCCCACCCACAGACACACAAATCTATATCTACATATGGAAAACTTTTTCTCTGAAGTAAACTCAAAAAAGCTCAGTGACTCCTACACATTGGGCAGACAAACAAACCCCACAATGAAATAGGTAGGAGAGCCTGGGACACAATATTACCACAATCTCCACCCGTAGTTTGGCAACCCACAATCAGGAGGGAACTTTAAATTCTAAGTTTCTCCCTGAAAAGCAGAGTGTTTGAACCCCACATGTGGTACCCCAACTTTTAAGACCTGCACCTGATGAATGACCCACGTAAAAAATGGGCAGAGGACTTGAATAGACATTTTTCTAAAAAAGACATGAAGATGTACTTAACATCATTAATCATCAGGGAAATGTAATCAAAACCACAATGAAGTATCACCCCACACCTGTCAAGTTGGTTATTGTCAAATATACAAAAAATAACAAGTGTTGGTAAGGATGTAGACAAAAGGGAGCCCTTGTACACTGTTGGTAGGAATGTGAATTGGTGCAGCAACTACGGAAAACAGTATGGAGGGTCCTCAAAAAATTAAAAAGAACTACCACATGATCCAGCAATTCCACTTTGGGATATTTATCCAAAGAAAACAAAAACAGCATTCAAAGGGATATATGCACCCTATGTTCACTGCAGCATTATTTACAATAGCCAGTTATAGAAACAACTTAAGTGTCTATCAATAGGTGAATGGGTAAAGTGAGATATATACACACGCAGGCACACACACAATGAAATATAACTCATCTTGTCATTTGTGACAACATGGATGGACCTAGAGGGTTTTATGCTAAGTGAAATAAGTGAAACAGAAATGCAAATACCATATGATTTCACTTACATGTGCAATCTAAAAAACAGACTCATAGATGTAGGAAACAAACTGATGGTTACTAGAGTGGGGAGGGCTTGGGGGGCAGGCAAAATAGGTAAAGGGGATTAAGAGGTACAAACTTCTAGTTATAAAATAAGTAAGTCATGGGGATATAATATACAGCACAGGGAATATAGTCAGTAATATTGTAATAACTTTGTATGGTGACAGATGGTAACTAGACTTACCATAGGGTTAATTTCATAATATAAAAAATATCAAATCACTATGATATATACCTGAAACTACTAGAATACTGTAAGTGAATTATACTTCAATTAAAAAAAAAAATCTTCAGGACCTTGGCCTTTTAAAAAAAATAAAAGACACAAGTTTGTTAAATGAAGTGAAAGTAAGGCAGGAAAGAAAATGACATCAATCCAACATTTATACAGCAATTTGTGGCTCACAAGGAACTCTTCCTAAGTCCTCATTCTAACCCTGAGGGTTCTAAATAATTATTGCCATTATATAGAGGAAAACACTATGGCTCAAGGATGTTAAGTAAATCCCATTGCATCATACCTGTCTTTATACAGGGTCTGACACAGAGAGATCAACATATATTAATATACAATACTGCATAATTATGTACTTTACTACTTCTTCCAGGGGCTAGGTGTAAGATAATGAAACTAAAGGGTCTCACAGGCTAGATGTCAGGTGGATATTAGTAGTATACAAAGTGGCAAAAAAATCTTTTTATTCTAGAATGCATATCTATCTGTAAACCAGTAACTTTGAATCAAGTAGCAAAAAGTAAATAAAATGCAAAATGTAAAAAGACAACAATGACAACGACCTACACTTGAGACATGAGGCCCTAAACACATAGCAAATTGGGCTTGCATCCATGAGACCACAACACTGAAGCAAATGCAGAAAGAGTTCTTAAAGGGGCCCAGCACAGAGGTGCTGACTGAAAATCATCCAGCCTTTCTGGGAAATAGGCCTATTTACTTATCTTGAAGCTTCAACCTGAGGGAAAGGCATCTAATTTAACACACATCTAGGTTTCTATGGAAATACTCTCCAAAGATGGAGACTGGGAGGAACCATCTATGTGTTCTTTTGCCTCGTTCCAGGTTACCAATACCTCCTGGAAGTGAACTATGCACTTGTTTGGCATCCCAGTTTTTGTAGCTGCCACCCCGGGGATACCCTTTGATCACCTACCTCTGGTGGCCAGCAAGGCTTACATCCAAAATGACTACAACAAATGGAGAAAGAGTTCTTAACCAGCTACCCCAATGTACAACAGAGAGGCAGCAGACTGAAATGCCCAGTCTTTCTGTGAGAGGTCTATTAGTGTATCTTCTTGGCTGCACTCTGAGTGACAGGCTTTTAATTAAATACCCATCTAGGAACCAACTGTATCCTCTCTAGACCTCTCAGAGGTTGGGCACGATCTTCCTGCACTCCCTCTGCCTCACTCCAGGTTGCTGGTGTTTCTGAGAAAGGAGCTTGTTTACATGTCTAGTGCCACAACTTTTGTCTGCTGCCCAGAGGACAAAACCCTTGATATCCTGACTCTAGTGGCCAGTGGGACCTGCTTTCACAGGCTACCACCTCAGGATTCAGTGTAGAGGAAAAGACAAAAACATTCCCAGTCTTCCCCTGAAAGAGGTATGTTTGCATACTTTAAAAGCTGCTGCCTTTAAAAGCCCAGTCTGGCTTCCAATCAGTCTGAATCTGAGGCCAACCAAGATCTTCTCCTATGGGACACTGACAAGTTTTGGCAAACCCTCAACTACTCACAGCCACCAAGAATAAAGTAGGCTGCTTGGACAGGCACAAAGGTTTGAGAGGTTGAAAGGTGAAGATCATTCCTATATGAGGCTGCTCCTTCAATACAGGGAGAAATAGCTGTTTTATCTAATGCATAGAAACTAACACATAGAGTCAAGGAAACGAAGAAAGAGAGGAATATGTTCTGAATGAAAGAACAAGATGAAACCTCAGAAAAAGATTTTAATGAAACAAGTGATTTGCCTGATTGAAAGTTCAAAATGACAGAAAGATGCTTACCAATCTTGGGAGAAAAATGCATGAACAAAGTTAACAATTTTAACAAAGAGAAAATATAAGAAAGTGCCCAAGAGAAATCACAAAGCTGATAAATATGATAACAGAACTGAAAAATACAATAGAGGAATTTAGCAGCAGATGATGAATAAGAAAGGATCAGCAAACTCAAAGACAGGTCAACGGAGTTCATCCAATCAGAGCAACAAAAAGAAAAAAAAGGAGCAGAAAACTTAAGGGGCTTATAGGAGAACATCAAGTGGACCAACATTCATATTATACTGGCCCCAGAATGAGAAGAGACAGAAAGGGGTAGAAAACTTATTTGAAGAGATAAAAGCTAAAAACTTCCCAACCCTTGGAGACCCACTCCAAGACACGCTATAATTAAATTGTCTAAAGTTGAAGACAAGGAGAGAATTTTTTTGTTGTTGGTAACTGGTTCAGCCTCACATCTATGTAGTTTTTTTAATTCCAGTTGGTTAACATACAGTATTATATTGGTTTCAGGTGTACAATATAGGGATTCAACAATTCTGTACACCACTCAGTGTTCATCAAGATAAGTGTACTATTAATCCCCTTCACCTTTTTCACCCATCCCCCCCACCAACCTCCCCTCTGGTAATGATCAGTTTGTTCTCTACACTTAAAAGTCTGGTTTTTGGTTTCTTTTTTTTCTTTGTCCATTCATTGATTTCTTAAATTCCACATATGAGTGAAGTCATATAGTGTTTGTCTTTCTCTGACTTATTTCACTTAGCATTATACCCTCTAGATCCATCCATGTTGTTGTAAATTACAAGATTTCATTCTTTTTATGGCTCAGTAATATTCCATTACACACAGACACATACTACATCTTCTTTATCCATTCATCATTTGATGGACACTTGGGCTGCTTCCATAATTTGGCTATTGTAAATAATGCTGCAATAAACATAGGGGTACATCTACCATCTTGAATTAGTATTTTTTCTTTTTTGGGTAAATACCCAGTAGTGGAATTACTGGATCATATGGTAGTTTTTTTTTTAATTTTTTGAGGAAACTCCATCTGTTTTCCACAATGGCTGCACTAGTTTGCCTTCCCACCAACAGTGCGTAAGGGTTCCTTTTTCTCCACATCCTCACCAACACTGTTGTTTCTTTTATTTTTGATTTTAGCCATTCTGACAGAACTGAGGTGATATCTCATTGTGGTTTTGATTTGCATTTCCCTTAAGATGAGTGATATTAAGCATCTTTTCATGTCTGTTGGCCATCTGGATGTCTTCTTTGGAGAAATGTCTGTTCATGTCTTCTGCCCATTTTTTAACTGGGTTGTTTTTTGGTGTTGAATTGTATCAGTCCTTTATGTATTTTGGATATTAACCCTTTTTCAGATATGTCATTTGCAATATCCTCTCCCATTCAGTAGGTTGTCTTTTGCTGTGCAGAAGCTTTTTATTTTGATGTAGTCCAAATAGTGTTTATTTTTGCTTTTGTTTCCCTTGTCTCAGGAGACATGTCTAAAAAGATGTTGCTATGGCCAAAGTCAGAGATTTTACAGCCTGTGCTCTCCTTCTAGGACTTTTATGGTTTCAGGTTTCCCATTCTGAGTTTATTTTTGTGTATGGTATAAGAAAGTGGTCCAGTTCCACTCTTTTGCAGGTTGTTGTCCAGTTTTCCCAATACCATTTGTTGAAGAGACTGTCTTTTTCCCATTGCATATCCTGCCCTTTGTCAAGGATTAACTGACCATAAAATTGTGTGTTTATTTCTGGGTTTTCTATTCTGTTCCACTGATCTACGTCTGTTTTTGTGCCAGTACCATACTGTTTTGATTCCTACAGCTTTGTAATATAACTTGAAATCTGGGACTGTAATACCTCCAGTTGCTTTTCTTTTTCCTTTTTCTGTAGGATTTTTTTTTTATTCACATACAATGTATTTGTTTCAGGGATACAGCTCTGTGATTCATCAGTCTTACACAGTTCACAGCACTCACAACATATACCTTCCCCAGTGTCCATCACCCAGCCACCCCATCCCTCCCATACCCCTCCACTCCAGCAACACTCAGTTTGTTTCCTGAGATTAAGAGTCTCTCATTGTTTGTCTCCCTCTCTGGTTTCATCTTGTTTCATTTTTCTCTCCCTTCCCCTATGATCTTCTGTCTTATTTCTCAAATTCCTCATATCAGTGAGATCATATAATTGTCTTTCTCTGATTGACTTATTTCACTTAGCATAATACCCTCTAGTTCCATCCACGTCATTGCAAATGGCAAGATTTCATTTTTTTGATGGCTGCATAATATTCTCTTGTATATATATACCACATCTTCTTTATCCATTCATCTGTTGATGGATGTATAGTCTCTTTCCATAGTTTGGCTATTGTAGACATTGCTGCTATAAACATTGGGGTGCACGTGCCCCTTCGGATCACTACATTTGTATCTTTGGGGTAAATACCCAGTAGTGCAATTGCTGGGTCATAGGGTAGCTCTATTTTCAACTTTTTGAGGAACCTCCATACTGTTTTCTGGAGTGGCTGCACCAGTTTGCATTCCCATCAACAGTAAGAGGGTTCCCCTTTCTCCGCATCCTCGCCAACATCTGTCCTTTCCTGACTTGTTCATTTTAGCCATTCTGATTGGGGTGAGGTGGCATCTCATTGTGGTGTTGATTTGTATTTCCCTGATTCCGAGTGATGTTGAGCATTTTTTCATGTGTCTGTTGGCCATTTGGATGTCTTCTTTGGAAAAATGTCTGTTCATGTCTTCTGCCCATTTCTTGATTGGATTCTTTGTTCTCTGGGTGTTGAGTTTGGTAAGTTCTTTATAGATTTTGGATACTAGCCCTTTATCTGATATGTCATTTGCAAATATCTTCTCCCATTCTGTCGGTTGTCTTTTGGTTTAGTTGACTGTTTCCTTTGCTGTGCAGAAGCTTTTTATCTTGATGAAGTCCCAATAGTTCATTTTTGCCCTTGCTTCCCTTGCCTTTGGCGATGTTTCCAAGAAGAAGTTGCTGCGGCTGAGGTCAAAGAGGATGCTGCCTGTGTTTTCCTCTAGGATTCTGATGAATTCTTGTCTCATATTTACGTCTTTCATCCATTTTGAGTCTATTTTTGTGTGTGGTGTAAGGAAATGGTCCAGTTTCATTCTTCTGCATGTGGCTGTCCAATTTTCCTGACGCCATTTGTTGAAGAGACTGTCTTTTTTCCATTGGACATTCTTTCCTGCTTTGTCAAAGATGAGTTGACCATAGAGTTGAGGGTCCATTTCTGGGCCCTCTATTCTGTTCCATTGATCGATGTGTCTGTTTTTGTGCCAGTACCATACTGTCTTGATGATGACAGCTTTGTAATAGAGCTGGAAGTCCGGAATTGTGATGCCACCGGCTTTGCTTTTCTTTTTCAACATTCCTCTGGCTATTCGGGGTCTTTTCTGGTTCCATACAAATTTTAGGATTGTTTGTTCCATTTCTTTGAAAAAAGTGGATGGTATTTCGATACGGATTGCATTAAATGTGTAGACTGCTCTAGGTACTAGAGAATGCTCTAGACATTTTCACAATATTTGTACTTCCAATCCATGAGCATGGAACGTTTTTCCATTTCTTTGTGTCTTCCCCAATTTCTTTCATGAGTATTCTATAGTTTTCTGAGTATAGATTCTTTGCCTCTTTGGTTAGATTTATTCCTAGGTATCTTATGGTTTTAGGTGCAACTGTAAATGGGATCGACTCCTTAATTTCTCTTTCTTCTGTCTTGTTGTTGGTGTATAGGAATGCCACTGACTTCTGTGCATTGATTTTATATCCTCCCACTTTACTGAATTCCTGTATGAGTTCTAGCAGTTTTGGCGTGGAGTCTTTTGGGTTTTCCACATAAAGTATCATATCACCTGCGAAGGGTGAGAGTTTGACTTCTTCTCTGCCAATTCAGATGCCTTTTATTTCTTTTTGTTGTCTGATTGCTGAGGCTAGGACTTCTAGAACTATGCTGAAGAGCAGTGCTGATAGTGGACATCCCTGCCATGTTCCTAACCTTAGGGGAAAAGCTCTCAGTTTTCCCCCACTGAGAATGATACTCACTGTGGGTTTTTCATAGATGGCTTTTATGATATTGAGGTATGTACCCTCTATCCCTATATTCTGAAGAGTTTTGATCAAGAAAGGATGCTGTACTTTGTCAAATGCTTTTTCTGCATCTATTGAGAGGATCATATGGTTCTCGTTCTTTCTTTTACTAATGTAGTGTATCACATTGATTAATTTGTGGATGTTGAACCAAAAGTGCAGCCTAGGAATAAATCCCACTTGGTCGTGGTGAATAATCCTTTTAATGTACTCTTGGATCCTATTGGCTAGTATTTTGGTGAGAATTTTTGCATCCATGTTCATCAGGGATATTGGTCTGTAATTCTCCTTCTTGATGGGGTCTTTGGTTTGGGGATCAAGGTAATGCTGGCCTCATAAAATGAGTTTGGAAGTTCTCCTTCCATTTCTATTATTTGGAACAGTTTCAGAAGAACAGGTATTAATTCTTGTTTTGGCTATTGAGGGCTTTTGTGGTTCCATACAAATTTTGGGATCATTTATTCTAGTTCTTTGAAAAGTGCTGTTGGTATCTTGATAGGGATTGCATTAAACCAGATTGCCTTGGGTAGTATGGACATTTTAACAATATTTGTTCCTAGGACAAGGAGAGAATCTTAAAAGCAGCAAGAGAAAAACAGTTTGTTACCACACACGTGAAAGCCCATGACAATCAAAATTTTTGAGTGGAAACTTGGCAGGTCAGCAGGGAGTGGGCACAATATATTGGAAATACTGAAAGAAGAAAACTGCCAAGTTTTCCAAATACTCTACCTAGCAAAGCTGTCCTTCAGATTTGGGTGGGGCGGGGAGGTAGAATATGAGTTTTCCAGACAAGCAAAAGCTAAAGGAATTATTGCCCCTAGACCAGACTTACAAGAAATGTTAAAGGGACTTCCTTAAGCTGAAACATAGGGTACTATTAGTAATAGGAAAATATATGAAAGTATAATCTCACTGGTCAAGGCAAATAAATAGTAAAATTCAGAGTAATCTTAATTATTTACAAATCTAATATGAAGGTTAATAGACAAAAGTAGTAAAAATACAACTACAGTAATTTGTAAATGAATACTGAAAACTAAAAGATGTAAATTGTGACATCAAAACATAAAATGTGGGAAAGGGAGAAAAAAAGTGAGGTTTAGAATGGATCTAAACTTAAGCTATCAATTTAAGATAAGACTATTTTATATATGTGTGTGTTAAATAATATATATGTGTTGTTTTATGTAAGCCTCATGGTAATCACAAAGCAAAAGCCTATAGATATGCAAAAGATAAGAGGAATCTAAGCATATCACTATAGAATCACTGACCTGTACCTCTGAAACAAATTATACATTATATGTTAAAAAAAAAAAAAGATAGTAGGAAGGGAAAAAGGAAGGGGGGGGAATCGGAGGGAGAGACGAACCATGAGAGACTATGGACTCTGAGAAACAAACTGAGGGTTCTAGAGGGGAGGGGGGTGGGGGGATGGGTTAGCCTGGTGATGGGTATTAAAGAGGGCACATATTGAATGGAGCACTGTGTGTTATATGCAAACAATGAATCATGGAACACTGCATCAAAAACTAATGATGTAATGTATGGTGAATAACATAACATAATAAAATTAAATTAAAAGAAAAAGAAAATCATTGAATCACAAAGGAAGAGAGCAAGAAAAATGAAAGGAACAATGAAATCCTAAAAACAGCCAGAAAACAATTAACAAAATGCCAGTAAGTACAGACCCATCAAAAACTGCTTTAAATGAAAATGAACTAAATTCTCCAATACAAAGACACACAGTGGCTGAGTGGATAATAATACAAGATCCATGTATATGCTGTCTACAGGTGACTCACTTCAGATGTATGGATGTGCAAAATGGAAGTAAAGGGCAGAAAAAATATACTCCATGCAAATGAAAATCAAAAGAAAGCTGGGGTAGGTATATTTACCAAATATATAGCTGACAAAATACACTTTAAGACAAAGACTATAATAGGAAACAAACAAGGTCATAAAATAATGATAAAAGAACAAATCAAACAAGAGGATAAAACATTTGTAAATATTTATCCACCTAAATACATAAAGAAACATTAATTGACATAAAGGGAGAAATAGCATCAATTAAAAAATAGTAGAGGACTTAAATTCCCCACTTTCATCAATTAGATCATCTAGACAGAAAATCTATTAAAAAAACATTGTACTTAAATAACATGTTAGACTAGATGGACTTAACACACACATAGAGAAGATTCTATCTAAGCAACAGCATACAGTCTTAAGTGCACATGGAACATACTCTAGGAAAAATCATATGTTAGGCCACAAAACTGTCATAAAAATTTTGAGAGAACTGAATCATATCAAGCATTTTTTTCTGATCACAGTGGTTTGAAACTAAAAATCAATTACAAGAAGAAAAGTGGTAAATTTATAAATATGTGAAGACTGAACAACATTCCGCTGAACAACCAAGGAGTCAGAGAAGAAACCAAAAGAAAAAGCAAAAAATATCTTGAGAAATCTGAGAAATCTTGAGAAATCAGAAATCTGAAAATGGAAATACAACATACCAAAACTTATGGAACTCAGCACAAACAGCTCTAAGAGGGAAGGTCAGAATGATAAATGCCTTCATTAAGAAACAAGATCTCAAATAAACTCTTCAAGGAACTAGAGAAAGAGGAACAAACTAAACCCAAAGTTAGTAAAAAGAAACAGCAATAATCAGAGCAGAAATAAAAGAAATGAAGACTAAGGGGCGCCTGGGTGGCTCAGTCATTAAGCGTCTGCCTTCGGCTCAGGTCGTGATCCCAGCGTCCTGGGATCGAGCCCCGCATCGGGCTCCCTGCTTGGCGGGAAGCCTGCTTCTCCCTCTCCTGCTCCCCCTGCTTGTGTTCCCTCTCTCGCTGTGTCTCTCTCTGTCAAATAAATAAATAAAAAATCTTTAAAAAAAAAAAAAATGAAGACTAAAAAATAATAATAATAATAAAATCAGAAATGAAAGAGACATTACAATGGCTATCACAGAAACCTTTACAAAGGATAAGAGACTACTATGAACAATTAAAGCCCAACAGATTGGAAAATCTGAAGAAATGGACAAAGCCCTAGAAACATACAGCCTACCAAAGCGAATCATGAATATACAGAAAAACTTCAACAGACCAATAACAAGTAGATTGAATCTCTAATCAAAAATCTCTCCCAGAAGAAAAGTTCAGGAGCAGATGACTTCACTGGTGAGTTCTACCAACATTTAAATAAGAATACCAATTCTTCTGAAACTCTTTCAAAAAACAGCAGAGAACATTTTCAAACTCATTTTATGAAGCATTACCCTGATACCAAAAGTAGACAATGACACCATACAAAAGAAAACTACAGAAGCCAATATCTCTGACAAATACAGATGCAAAAAACCTCAACAAAATATTTGAAAACTAAATTCAACAATAACACTAAAAGGATCATTCACCATGATCAAGTGTAATTTATTCCAGGGATGCAAGGGATGGTTCAACATTTGTAAATCCATCATTGTGATACACCATATTTACAAAATGAAAACATAACGATTATCTCAATATATACAGGAAAAGCATCTGACAAAATTCAACATCCATTTATGATTTAAAAAAAAATCTCAAAAAGTGGTTATAAAGGGAACATACCTCAACATAATAAAGGCCATAAATGACAAGCCCACAGCTAACATTATCCTGAATGGTGAAAGCTGAAAGCTTTTCCTCTGAGATCAGGAACAAGACAAGAATTCCCATTCTTGTCATTTTATTCAATGCAGAATTGGAAGTCATAGCCAGAGCACTTAGGCAAGAAAAATAAATAAATAAAAGGTATCCAAATTGAAAAGGAAGAACTAAAACTGTCACTATGTGCAGATGACAGGATATAGAAAACCTAGACTCCACCAAAAAGCTGTTAGAATAAACAAGTTCATTAAAGTTGTAGGATAAAATCCATATACAAAAATCTGTTGTGTTTTTATACACTAATATTGAACTATGAGAAAAAGAAATAAAACAACCTGATTTACAACTGCATCAAAAAGTATAAAATACCTAGGAATAAATTTAACCAAGGCAGTGAAAGACATGCACACTGAAAACCATAAGGCATTGATGAAAGATTAAAGGTGACACAAATAAACTAAAAGATAAACCACGATCAGATTGGAAGTATATTGTTAATATGTCCATACTACTCAAAGGAATCTACAATTTAATGCAATCCCTTTCAGAATTATAAAGGCATTTTTCACAGAAAAAGAATAAACAATCCTAAAATTTGTATGGAAGTACAAAAGACCCCAAATAGCCAAAACTGTCTTAAAAAAGAAGAACCAAGGCTGGAGGTATCACACTTCCTGATTTCAAACTGTATTACAAAGCTATGGTAATCAAAACAGTATGATATTGGCATAAAAAACAGACACACAGATCAATGGAAAATAATAGAGAGCCCAGAATTAAACCTAAATATGGTCAATTAATTTACAACACTGGGGGGGCGCCTGGGTGGCTCAGTTGGTTAAGCGACTGCCTTCGGCTCAGGTCATGATCCTGGAGTCCTGGGGTTGAGTCCCGCATCGGGCTCCCTGCTTGGCAGGGAGTCTGCTGCTCCCTCTGACCCTCCTCCCTCTCATGCTCTCTGTTTCCCATTCTCTCTCTCTCAAATAAATAAAAATAAAATCTTTAAAAAAAAATAATAATTTACAACACTGGGTACAAAAATATACAAAGGGGAAAAGACAGTCTCTTCAATAAATGGTGCTGGAAAAACTGTCACAGCTACATATAAAAGAATGAAACTAGACCACTATCTTATATGCACAAAATAACCTAAAATGGATTAAGGACCTGAACATAAAACCTGACACTGTAAAACACCTTAAGAAAATACAGGCAATGATGGGGCACCTGGGTGGCACAATCATTAAGCGTCTGCCTTCAGCTCAGGTCAGGATCCCAAGGTCCTGGGATCGAGCCCTGCGTTAGGCTCCCTGCTCAGCGGGAACCCTGCTTCTCCCTCTCCCGCTCCCCCTCCTTGTGTTCCCTCTCTCGCTGTCTGTCAAATAAATAAATAAAATCTTTAAAAAAAAAGAAAGAAAGAAAGAAAGAAAATACAAGCAATGAGTGCCATGACATCTATCTTGGAGACAATTTTTTGGATCTGACACTAAAAGCAAAGGCAACAAAGACAAAAATAAGTAAGTGGGACTACATCAAACTAAAAAGCTTCTGCACAGCAAAGGAAACCATCACCAAAATGAAAAGACAATCTCCTGAATGGGAGAAAATATTTACAAATCATGTATCTAATAAGAGGTTAATACCCAAAATATATAAAGAACTCAACAACTCAATACCAAACAAACAACCCAATTAAAAAATGGACACAAGATCTAAGTAGACATTTTTCTAAAGATAACATACAGATATCCAACAGGTATATGAAAAGGTACTCAACATCAGTAATCATTAAAGAAATGCAAATCAAAACCTCAGTGAGATATCACCTCACACCTGTGAGAATGGTTATTAGCAAAAAGACAAGAAACAATAACGGTTGGCAAGGATGTGGAGGAAAAGGAACCCTTGTGCACTGCTGGTATGAATGTACACTATGGAAAACAAGATGGAGATTCTTCAAAAAATTAAAAATAGAACTACTGTTTGAACCAGCAATTTGACTTCTGTGTATCTGTCCAAAGCAAACAAAAACACTAACTTGAAAAGATATTTGTACTCCCATGTTAACTGCAGCATTATTCACAACAGCCAATACATGGAAACAACCTAAGTGTCCATCAATGGTTGAAAAAATAAAATGTGGTATAAATACACAAGGGAATATTATTCAGCCATAAAAATCAAGGAAAACCTGTCATTTGTGACAACATGGATGGACCCTGAGGTCATTATACTAAGTGAAATAAGTCGGCCAGAGAAAGACAGATACCATATGATCTCACTCATGTGGAATCTTAAAAAACAAAAAAAACAAAAAACCTAAACTCCTATAGACAAAAAAGACATTAGTGTTTTCCAGAGATGGGGGTGGTGGGAGAAATGGGTGAAGATGATCAAAAGGTAGAAACTTCCATTAAGCGATGCATGGGTGGCTCAGTTGGTTAAGCATCTGCCTTCAGCTCAGGTCATGATCCCAGGGTCCTGGGATGAAGTCCCGCATCAGGGTCCTTGCTCAGTGGGGAGCCTGCTTCTCCCTCTGCCTACCGCTCCCCCTGCTTGTGCTTGCTCTCTTATTTCTCTCTCTCACTCTCTGGCAAATAAATAAAATCTTTAAAATAAAAAAAGAAACTTCCATTTATAAAATAAATAAGTCATAAGGATATAATGTACACCATGATGACTATAGTCAATAATACTGTATTGTATTTCTGAAAGGTGTTAAGAAAATGCATATTAAAAGTTCTCATCACAAGAAAAAGTCGTAACCGGTATTAGATGTTAACTAGACATACTGTGGTGATCATTTCACAATATATCATATCATCTTGTTGTACACCTAAAACTAATATAATGTTATATGCCAATTATATCATCTTTTTAAATGTATTAAAATTTTAAAAATAAAAATACCCAAATTTTTGTTAAGCATACATAGAATTATCCTGTCAAAGTGTCATAAAAGTTTTTAATTGTTTCTACTAACTTTTTTCTATCACAAATAATAAACAGTTAGCCATCCAAAAATATTTTGCAGATCAGTTATTAGTCTTCATCCCATACTTCGAGAAATACTGGTCTAAGAATAATGCCCCATTAAACTTAGGGAGGAAGCTCATATAATAAATCTGTGATGAAATAACAGAAACACTGGATATGTTCAAGTCAGAAAGACCTAATGGATATGCACTGTAAGGGATTTAAAACAATGGCTAATGATCACAAGTGTTTCTGTTTTTAAAAAAGCATCACAGAGGTCAGATTAACATGGACAATTTTCTTGATCAGGTATGGAAAGAAATTATTCAATAATTTAGCATCTTTCCTATAAAACTCATGAGACGAGGATACAACCAGCAAGGCTTTTCTGGAAAGCAATTCTCATCCTATCAATTTAGTTTATTTCTATCACAGTCTACATGGTTAAGTTATAGATATAATCCTCATACCCCAATTTTAAAGGGCTCATGATTTTGTGTCCTGTATTCCAAAGCAAGCTAGAAAGTGTGTGTGGGTGTACGTGTGTGTGTGTGTGTGTGTGTGTGTGTGTGTGTGTGTGTGTAGAAAGCATCTCTCCTTCCTTTTCTTTCTTCCTTTCCTTCCTTCCTTTCCCTTCCTTCCTTCTTTCCTTTCCCTTCCTTCCTTCTTTCCTTTCTTTCCTCTTTCCTTTTTTACTTCTTTTCTTCCTTCTTTAATCTTAAACACCTCTCTACCACTATCAGGGGCCAATCTCAGTAAGAATGTCAACAGTAAAGCAAACAATCATTGAGCATTTACAATGTGCCAGGCATTCTGCTGAGTATTTTAGGTGCTATGCTAAAGTTAGTTATCCTCCATTTAAAGAATAACTATCACTCAGGTTTTTTTTAACTTTTTAAAAAATTTTTATTTATTTATTTGACAGAGAGAGACAGTGAGAGAGGGAACACAAGCAGGGGGATTGGGAAAAGGAGAAGCAGGATTCCCGCTGAGCAGGGAGCCCGAAGCGGGGCTTGATCCCAGGACCCTGGAATCATGACCTGAGCTGAAGGTAGATGCTTAATGACTGAGCCACCCAGGTGCCCTCACTCAGTTTTTTTATTTAAGTAGAAATAAATTTTAAAATGACATGAAAAAGGGAAAATTGATAGAAATGAATATAAGGGTTAAAAAATATAAGTAATATTACATAGTTTGAAAAAAGCTATCTAGACTAGAGATGCACAAAGTACAGCCCATGTGTCACTTGTTTTTGTAGAGCCCACAACTAGAATGGTTTTACATTTTAAATGGTTTGGAAAAAGTCAAAAGAACTTTGGAAAAAGTCAGAATTTTGTGACACATGAAGATTATATGAAATTCAATTTCAATGTCTGCAAATAAAGTTTTATTGGAGCACAGCCATGCTCATTCTTTTCCATATTGTTTATGGCTATTTTCATGCTACAGTGACAGAACTGATTAGCGCGTTCCCTGGCTGTTCGGCACACAGCCAATTGTAGTGACATGGTTATAGGTGCACAGCATTTCAAGTGCCACACATATTGCCACATCACAACTTTTAATTTTTATTACCAGTGCATACCCATCTTATCAAAATAAGGAAAGAAAATTGGACTTACAATGTCACACTTTTGAGGCACAGTCGAGTGTGGTTTTGTTATTGAAAGCAAAGCATTGTGTTTATAATGTAATGATACTATAGCTATGCTCAAAAGAATCCAATATACAGCAATATTACCAAAGGACTCATCGTAGTATCCCCTGCCCACAGGCAAGCAACAGTGAGAAAAAGTAGAAAATTTACAAAGTGTCTCATCATAGGAGAATTTCTTCACTAACAGAAAATAAACATGAAGTATGACCAAAGTAAGTTTCTGAGTGGCTCATTTGTTAACCAAGCAAGGAAAGCCATTCACTGATGGTGAGTTAATTAAACCATGTTTGACTGTAGAAGATGAAGAAATGTGTCCAGAGAAAACAAACTTAAGACTTTTGGCCATTGGGCAAGTACATTTGCTTAAAAAGTTGAGGACACTGGGAGCAACATTAATAGTTTATTTAAAAGCAAGACAAAAAAAGGAAAATGATTTAAAGTGGTTTTCTGCTGTCAACAGATGTACACTGTTCAACTTTTTCTTTCTCTTAATTTGAGGAGTCAATGCCAAGTTTGAAGTAACTGGCGAATTAGCCTCTATGAACAGTCTGTGCAAAACAACTTCAGGTAAGAATATTTTCAAAGTTGAGGGGGCGCCTGGGTGGCTCAGTTGGTTAAGCGACTGCCTTCGGCTCAGGTCATGATCCTGGAGTCCCGGGATCGAGTCCCGCATCGGGCTCCCTGCTCGGCGGGGAGTCTGCTTCTCCCTCTGACCCTCCTCCCTCTCATGCTTTCTGTCTCTCATTCTCTCTCTCGCAAATAAATAAAAAATCTTAAAAAAAAAAAATTTTTTTAAAAAAATTAAAAAAAAAAGAATATTTTCAAAGTTGAGAAAACTCTAATTCATTTCAACCTAAAGTGGAATCTGCTAAGATGTGCATAATCAACTGATTATGATAAATATGTGGAGGGGAAAAAAGACAAATTTACGAAGCTTATGAAAAGGTGTTTAAAAGAGCACCTGGGTGGCTCAGTCGTTAAGCTGCTGCCTTGGACTCAGGTCATGATCCCAGGGTCCTGGGATTGAGCCCTGCGTCAGGCTCCCTGCTCCTCGGGGAGCCTGCTTCTCCCTCTCCCTCTGCCTGCTGCTCCCCCTGCTTGAGCTCGCTCTCTCCGTCAAATAAATAAATAAAATATATTTTTTTAAAGGTGTTTAAAAAAAGTTAAGGTGTTAAAAAAAAAAAGTTAAGGTGTTTAAATCTATTATTTAAAATAAAATTAATTTAAAAATTTTAGATGTTTAAATATATTACTCAACCAACAGTTACTTTGCAGAAAATATATAAATACATCATATGTTACTGAACCGAAAATGTCAAAGGTGAACTTCATTCACTCCTGTGAGTTTCACCACTTTCAGTTTTGTGAATTTTTGTCAAAAATAGAAGCTGAATATCCTGACTTGCCCTTCTATCCAGAAGTTCAAAAACTTAGCAGTGGTAAAAGGAGTAGCTTTTTTTTTTTTAGCTCTATGCTGAGACTGAAATTTTTCTGAATGAGAACCACCACTGACCACTATTATCAAATTGAATGGCTTTTTGAAATCATCTTTTGTTTCAAATTTGATGTTTCTTGATGAACTGAACCTAAAATTACAAGGCAAAACAGTAACTATATGTGAAATTTTTACTGAAGTAAAGCTATTAATGTTGTTTGAATTATAAAGTAATGTCAAGTTGGGTTGTCAAGAACTAAAAAAAGAAATGAGATCTGTATTCCCACATAAATCTGAAGTAGATCTGTTTTCTGATCTCAAACTAACTTCTAGTAAGGGTAACAAAGTCCCAATTTTAGCACTTTGAGTCCCAAATCCTGGGAAACCACTCAGTCCCAGAATATCAGAACAACTGGCCCCCCTAATTCCAGCAGCATTTTTCAGACCTAAATACGAATGCCAAGTAAATGTCCCTATTTCAAAATCCATCAACTGTGCAATTGAGGAGCTTCCCAGAACCAGCAATGATTAATCTGCAATGTAATAACATGCTAAAAGGCCAACATCAAGAGAAGAATCTAACAGAATCCTATAAAATATGATGCTGCTCATAGACTGGTATCAGTATTTGGTAGTACCTACCCGTTTGAAAGGGCATTTTCAAAGGTGAAATATACAAAATATATACCAAGATCAGCATTAACAGAACATTTGCAGTTGAGTTTGATAAGAGAAAACACTAACTTTGAACCCCAATTAAATGCTATCCCCACATTCCCATTAGATATGTATCACACAAAATACTCAATTATAATTTAAATTTTATCAATAAAAACTTAATAGAACTTACATAATATCTTCAGTTTTGCCTCTTGGCCTGCAAAGCCTAAAATATTTACTGTCTGGCCCTTTCTTTACCTAATGGGGCCTCTCATCGTGACTAAGACAAATATAGTTAAGAGATGGGGACTGTTACTGTTGACAAGAAACTAAATGAAGCAGTAACCACTGGCTTTTATGAGAAAAATAAACAGCAGTGGTATATATTTAAAAGACTGTAACATACCAGAGTCAGAAGCAATCACTTCATTACACCAATCCCCTTAGACGTCCTTCTAGAATCTAGATCTTAGATCTTAACCCTTCTGTCATGAAAGTTAATTTCCTTTACATGAAAAAATTGGCATGGATTCAAGGAAGATTGATAATGACTAACATGGTGAAACTCAGTGTCTATTTTTAATAGTTTTGAAAAGTTGTTTAGCTTGAAAAATGTCAAGATTACAGACATAACAATTTCTATTTAACACTACACGAAGTACCCTGCGCTGTTTTTAAAGTCTAAGGAAGATTAAAAAACATAAATTCAAGCAGGGTAGGGTTTGTTTTTTGTGTTTAGTTTTGTTTAGTCATAAGAATAATTTATTGACTACTGGGAAGAGAGAATGTTGAACAAGTTTCTAAGAGAGACTTAACTTTTACATTCCTAGAGATCTTCAAGAGAATAACCATCTTACTGTAGGATTTATACTTTTATCTACCTAAAGGCAAGGGCCATCTACTATCTTAAAAATTCAGATGTCCTATGAAAGCATTACAATCCAGATTTCACAGCATGATTCCATATCATAAGTGTTATGCAATTTTTGAACTATATAGCTAAACAAAACATCCCAGTCTATACAAAAATATCCCAAAATAGCAAGTAATTTTGATTTAATGACAGACAAGTAACATGTATTTTTATAGAAGCACAGTTGTCATCAAGGCATTTCTTGGTGCTAAGACTACAGGGAGGAATATAAGATGCTGCTGATAAGCTTTAGAAAACAATCTACTTGGGAAGGTAGACTAAATAAATAAAGGAAGTAAATAATAAGTTAACATAAGCATAGTGCCAAATGAGTGGTATATGCATGCAAGCACTAAGTGCTATAAGAGAAACACGTAACTGGTACTTATAAATACCCACCAGTTATACACAATTACTTGTTTCAAGGATGAGAATATTTAAATTAATGTCTACCTAGTATCTATCAATAATGAGAAATTAGACTGTAGCACTATCACATAGCTTTTCTCTCAGCCTAATGGCATATAAATTTAAGCAAAGATGTCTCTTTTAAAAGCATCATTTGATATACTAAACCAGGGCTAGCAGATAATTTGTTGCTATGAGAGCAAATAACCCACAATCAAATACAGTATTCTTTCCCATTGAGAAGAAAAAAAAAAAAAGGCCTTATAAAAGTTCTCAGCACAATTCTGTAGGTAACCACCACTTATCAACTAGAATTGGCACTTAGATGAAACTTACTTGCCATGCAAGTTTTAAGGTATCATTTTAAGAACAGAAGGAGCAATGTAGGCATAGTCTACTCATTTGGCTTCAGTGAAGATATGAGCCCTAAAGGTTATGTATGAGAATCACTGGTACTTTCATACTTTTTGAGTTTTGGCTATTGCTGTCTCTTCAGTTTTCAGTATTTCAACTTGTTTAAATTAGGATTATTTTAAGTATTTCTCTTTCTACTAAGGCTATATTAAAAGGTTCTGTTAAGATAATTAATGTTGTGATATTTTATTTTTAAAGGAGAAATGAGAGAAGACTGCATAGAACAGGTAAAACACTTCCTCTTAATGTTTATTATTACACAATTAAACTCCAAGAGAAAAGCATAGTATATGTGATTATTGTGAACTCAGAAAAAGATGCCTACTGGTATACATTACCTGGAAAACATTTTTCTAAATAACTATTCAGCTTTTCAGTATTCCAAGGTTATATTATTTTTGAAAAATAAAATTGTACATAATGGAATATGTACAAATGAAATTACATATGTGGAATTTGCTTCATAATAATCCAGTGGGGAGAAAGAAGGAGGGATATACATGAATTTAAGTTACCATGAGTTGATAATTGATGAAGATGGGTGATGGGTAAAATAGCAGTTTACATAAACCATTTTCTCTACTCTATGTTTGAAACTATCCAAAATTAAAAGTTTATTTTTTATTTAAATTTTACTTAGTTAACATACAGTGCAATATTGGTTTCTGGAGTAGAATTCAGTGACTAATCACTTACATACAACACCTAGTGCTCACCACAACAAGTGTCCTCTTTAATACCCATCACCCATCTGGCCCATTTCCCCCCCTTTTATCAACCCTCAGTTTGTTCTCTATCGTTAAGAGTTTCTTATGGCTTGTTTCCCTCTCTCCTTTTCTTTTCCCCCCCTTTCCTCATGTTCATCTGTTTTCTGCCTTAAATTTCACATGAATAAGATCATATGGTATTTGTCTTTGTCTGACTTATTTTAGCATAATACACTTTAGCTCCATCCATATAGTTGCAAATGCCAAGATTTCACCAAAATTAAAAGTTTAAAGATAAAAGGTTTATAAAAGTGACAAGTCCATCCAATTCATTTTTACTATTTTTATGTATAATTTTTATAAGTAATGCATGTAGGGACCCTCTCCATATTCTGCCATTAACATATCTAAGTTCATTTTGAGGAAGTATCCATGCCCTATTATACCAATTTCAAAAAGGTTATGTGTCAGAGAAGATCTCATAATTTTATTAAAAATTCACAGTGGATTACTGATTCATTATGAAACTCTTCCTGGCTCACAGCCTTACAATAGGGATTGGACTGGACTGGGGCCATGGGCCATAGGCCATAGTTTTCTGATCCCTGGTTTAAAGTAATGAGTTGGTGGCCCAACAACCTCCATACACCCAATAAAAGAGAGAAAGAGGGAAATTAAAATCTAAGAACTCATGGATTTTTAGGTGCTTGATGTGTCTCAATCCCCTGTAGTCATTATCAGTTTTGATGTGCCAATTGTCTCCATGTTGGCTCCTTTGTCCTTTGATATGGACTAATTCGTCTTTGGCAGCTGCTTTACTTTTATGATACAAGATGTCCCAGACTCATATATTCCCTGCTTTAAATGTGGAACCTACTATTTCTCCATTTCTATTATTTTCTCTAGAGTTTTTAACTTCTAGACTTTTTCAGTGAATACAAATAACTTTTTTCTTTTAATAAATATGTAACTGATGTTTCCAATTTAAAATTAAGATAAAAGTTTTATTTCATTTCTTTGTGTTTTGTCTTGTAGATCTTTATATCTTAATATCTTAAAGATATTAAAATTTTTTTACTTTTAACTAAACATCACTTAACTGAAACTACTTCCACTTAGTCACCAATGACCTCCAAATTGCCAAACCAATTATTACTATTTAACTCATCAGAACTTTCTATACTAACACTACTGACTACGCTCTTCATCTTGAAACATTCAGTTTCCATTACACCACACTCAATTAGTTCTTCTACCTCGCTATTTCGTTTCTATCTCCTTCTCTGACTTTTTACTTGCCTTTAGCCTTTTCTTTTTTTTTTTAGTTTTTTTTTAATTTTATTTTATTATGTCATGTTTATCACCATACATTACATCATTAGTTTTTGATGTAGTGTTCCATGATTCATTGTTTGCATATAACACCCAGTGCTCCATGCAGACCGTGCCCTCTTTAATACCCATCACCAGGCTAACCCATCCCCCCACCCCCCTCCCCTCTAGAACAATCAGTTTGTTTCTCAGAGTCCATAGTCTCTCATGGTTCATCTCCCCCTCTGATTTCCACCCCCTTCATTTTTCTTCTTTAACAATTCTATACTATTATCCCTTGACGTTTTTATCAACTCTCAGGAATCAGTAGCAGAGAGCCATAATTGCTGTATCCAGCCCAGACTCCATCCCAAGTTTCAGACTGATATATCCTATTCCTGCAGAGCCACTGCCAGACTGTTAGTTGTCCCTTCTGTGAAGTTCCATAGCATCCTGTGCTTCTCCTACCACCATAAATGTCACTTTTTATTATACCTTCTCATTTAATTCTCTCTCCCACTATACGATAAGGTTCTTAAAGGCAATATTTGTGTCCCTTTTGCCCACCATCTTATTAGCAGCAGGTATGGAATTCTGTAGTAGTATTTGTCAAATACCGTTAAATACAAATGAATGAATAAATATCGCTTTGAGTAGATAATATCTGTTAAAAGAAAAATTTCTAGGGCACCTGGGTGGCTCAGTTGGTTAAGCGACTGCCTTCGGCTCAGGTCATGATCCTGGAGTCCCGGGATCGAGTCCCGCGTCAGGCTCCCTGCTTGGCAGGGGGTCTGCTTCTCCCTCTGCCCTCTTCCCTCTTGTGCTCTCTGTCTCTCATTCTCTCTCTCTCAAATAAATAAATAAAATCTTTAAAAAAAAAAAAAAAAAGAAAAATTTCTACAATTTACTGACCTAGTAAGCTTTTATTTAAATGATTCATGAATCAAGCAGCATCCAATCTGGCAGACAGAAAGGAAGTCCAGGGGCGCCTGGGTGGCTCAGTTGGTCAAGCATCTGCCTTCAGCTCAGGTCCTGATCTCAGGGTCCTGGGATTGAGTCCCATATTGAGCTCCCTGCTTCTCCCTCTGCCTCTCTCTGTCTCTCTGAATAAATAAATAAAATCTTAAAAAAAAAAGAAAGGAAGTCCAAAAAACTGTACAAGGCAAGAGATTCTTTTAATTTATTTCAGAGAGAGAGAGAGAGCATGAGTAGGAGGAGGGGCAGAGGGAGAGAATCTTCAAACAGACTCTCCTATGAGTGCTGAGCCTGACTCAGGGCTCAATCCCAGGACCCATGAGATCACAACCTGAGCTGAAACCCAGTCGAACATTCAACTGACTGAGCCACCTAGGTGCCCCAAGGCAAGAGATATTTACAGCGTAAAGGGAACAGGAACAAGGAAGTTATTCTGGGCATTTGCTAATTGGTTAAAGCAGGGTTACTTTCCTTATATGAAGCAAAGGGAAATTTGGGGGCAGGCTTAGGTAACTTGTGTAAGTAGGCAAGCACTAACTAGTTGACCTAGGCCTTCCTTTTCTGGGAAGGCCACACATAGAAACTTAGGTTCTGCTTTGCTGATGTGGGGTTTAGCATGAATGATTTCATCTATGGTTATTTTAACATTATCTGAAACCCAAACTCACTGTTTTACCCTCCAGACCCAAACCTGCTCCTTCTCTTATATGGTATTTGTCACTCTTGATTCCCTATAACCTACTCACAACTAATAAAACGAATCTATTCTATTAATTATTGCTCTATTGATTATTGCTCCTACATATTTCTAGAATCTAGCCCTGCTATAATTCAGGTTTTAATCATCTTCATCTGGAATACTACTTCCTAATTAATATCCTCATCTTTAGTCTATCCCCATCACTGCTACCACTACCTCAAATCTCGCCTCCACAAAGCTGTGAGAGTGATCTACCTATCATTCCCCTGCCCAAAATGCCATAGGATAAAGTCTAAGCTTTTCATTATGGTATATAAAACTCTCCATTACCTAATAATGCCTTTCTCTCCAATTTCATCTCCTGCTACTCACCACCTAAGAGTGTCTGAGTCATTTCACTATCATATAATCCTAATGCCAGTTATAGCACTTTGGCATACTGTAGGTGTCAATAATTGTTGACTGTACCAAACTAGACCTATGTAGACTTAAGTACCTTATCATTAACACTATTTTTTCCAACTTTTTATTATGCAAAATTTCAAATATACAAAAAAGTTGTAAGAATTGTACAGTAAACATCCACATAACCATTACCTAGATTTTACAATTGTTTTACAGTAATTGCTTTATCATGTATCTATCAACAAATCCTTCTATCAATCCATTTTATATTCTGATAAATTTAAAGTAGCAGACATCCATACACTTCACCCCTTTAAACCACTTTAGCATGCATAGCATTAACTACAGTTTAATATTTGTTTACAATATTCCCCTCCCTCCCAAATATACGTACAATGAAACACACAGATCTTAAGTGTTCCATTATATTAGTGTGTCTGTGTCTTATACCTAACAATATGGGGTGCCTGGGTGACTCGGTCGGTTAAACAGCCAACTCGATTTTGGCTCAAGTCATCTCAGGGTGGTGAGATCAAGCCCCGCATCAGGCTCTGTGCTCAGCAGGGAGTCTGCTTGAGTTTCTCTCCCTCTCCTTTTGCCCCTCCCCCTGCTTGTGTGCTCTAAAATAAATAAATCTTTAAAAAAAAATAACATATATTGCACCCATATTATTATAAATTATTTATCTATCTATCTCCATCAATCCCCAGAGAACTTTTACCCAAACACTTTTATTAAAGTTCATATTCTGCTCAGGCCTAAAGCTATTTTCTGGTTAAAGTAAGGAGTGGCACTATATTTAATCCTTGCTTATTTTAACCATAACTTAGCTTTAGGCCTCATCAGAATATGGACTTCAATTCTAAGAAAATTCTAAGAAAAATCTGCTGGGTCATATATAGAGAGATCCAGGGTGTAAAGTTTTCTGATGCTTTGAATTAGCTGGCTGTCAAAACCTTTATTACTACGGTAGCTACATTTTTCTCAAATAGTATATATTAGTGCCTATTTATAACTTCTCAAGAAAAAGTTTGTTCTTCAGATTTCCCTGTTCACACTCTCTTTTGTGAGAAACCTGAAAAAGGAATTATGTTCCACGTCTTAACTTGAAGTAACTACCATCTGAAGAACAATTATATTAGTCTTTCTGAAAACAAAAAAATGCTGACAATTTTTACCCTGCAAGAAGGCAGTTCCACAACTGCTTAACTCCTACTCATTTCTAAAGTTTAAGACCATCTTCACAGTTATCTTACTAACCTCAGATGCCCTGCAATTTAGTAGACTGTTCCTTGATATAGTACACTTTAAGATTCTTACCCACTTTCTCCAGAACCATTTTAAAAAACACCTTAGCTGAGATACAGTTAAGAGTCAACCATGGTGAAGAAAAAACAAATTAGAAAATTAATGAATGGTTAAAATGGCAAATTTTATGTAATGCATATTTCACCACAATAAAAAAAATAAAGAAATAAAACCCATAGAGATCTAGCTGGCTCCTGGGAAGACTTTGGGAAGGATTTGTACTGACAAAAGCTGATCAAAAGAATTTGAGTTCTCCATTAAACTTTAATAGACAAATTTGTAAGAGGTTAACTTGGGCTTGCATGTTGGAATACATTTCTAGGATGGAGCATACCTCTTGTTCCCTACCACTGACTTCAGTCATAGACAAATAGGTAATAAACCATATAGTCATGTACCTATATTGTCTGGCCTGTACTACTCATTGGCATACTGTCTGGAAAAAATCTTAGACTTGGAAATGCCAGAAACTCATTCTTTAAATGTGGAATTATGACAGATATACCAATCTGCTGTTTATATTGCTCTTTTGGCCCTTCTATCATCCAGGAAGGTTGATTCCAGCCAGAAGAGAGCAGTACAAACAGTACAGACAGTGCATTTGTGTGTGTCTCTATAATGTCAATATGTAAATATTGGGGAAATACACACACACACACTTACATATACATTTATATGTAATATAAACATATATACATACATACATATATTCATATACTTACACATGTATATTTATATGTAATATATACATATATTTACATATAATATACATACATATGTATATATACATATATATTTACACATATATATCAATGTATTTACATACTGATAATTATCCACTTTAATAAAAAGCATCTTATATAACTGAAGTTTAAGTATGCAATTTCTAAAAGTGTGATAAAAGCAATTTTGATTTTCATTGATACTATCATAAAGCTTATTAATCTACTTGATGGATAACAACATCTTCAAATATTTGTTGAGATATGATAAGTGCTAAACTATTCTCATATCTTTCCTCCAAAGAAAAATTTTTTAAAAATGTTTTTAAGTGTATCAACATATTACCTAAAGAGGAGAGTTAGATAAACTATTACGTAGAAAACAAAAGTGCCAACACAGCCCTAATACAGTGATCATTCTTCATAGATATAAATCTATTTATCTTAGTATTTATGACCTATCTACTTTCTGAAAGATTTGGGGCAGAGTTCACAAAATTATTTATATAATTACATAAAGCAAAATACCTGAAATACCTATAATACCATTACACAAAGCAAAAATCAATTAAAACTTGCAAAGTAAGAGATGTTGTTGAATATGTGGGCTGTTATATATAAATTAAAACAGAGTTTAACTCAGAATTTGGGGAGGCTAAGGCAAAAAAGGGAAATAGGTTTACTTTGGGAGATACCATGGTATAATAGAAAGAATGCAAAACAAACCGAGGGTCACTGGAGGGGATGTGGGTGGGGGGATGGGGTAACTGGGTGATGGGCATTAAGAAGGGTACTTGATGTAATGAGCACTGAGTGTTATATGCAACTGATGAATCACTAAATTCTACCCCTGAAACAAATTCTATACTATGTGTTAACTAAACTGAATTTTTAAGAAATTAAAAAAAAAAAAAAGAATGCAGGATTAATAGGGAAACTATCTCAGTTCCAGTTTTGTTCCACTACTTCCTCAGAGCTGCACCTCTTTATACCTATTTTCTAAACTGTAAAGTGGGAATAGTTATATTTAATAACATCACAGGACTGCTATGTAAAATTAGGTAATGTGAAAGCATTTTATAAACTCCAAAACACCATTCATTATTATTGTCTTTACTGACTTAATAGTTTAAAGTATGCACATAGTAAATTCAACTGGATGGAAATGTTCTTCCAGCACTAGGAACACACTAAAGAATGTCTGTGTTAGAAAACTAAACATGTCTTCAAGTAGAGTTTTGAAAAAGAAATCCTATTCACATACATATTTTCATTATAAGCCTTGTATAAAAGCTGGAATTATACTGAACCACAATTCAGTGAAGGCAGTTCTGTGGAAAGGTGAGAGGACAAGCTCCAAGTACATTCCTTTCTGATGGTTTACTTAACAGAGCAAGTTGGAAAATTAGATAGCTTATCTATTAGCCTGTCTCTCATAAGTATCAGAAGCCTCAAGCCAGCCTTTGGTAACTGCTAGATTGTAGTCAATTTAAGATTTCATTTTCTAGAAAAAGCATCAAGCACCACAACTCTGGAATACTGATTAAAAAAAAAATCCCTGTATGATCCAAATATGCAAGAAGCAGAGTTAACAGTCAATAGTGAAACTTGAGTAACTGGACAACTTGACTGCACAAGAAAGCATCTTGTGGGGGCACCTGGGTGAATCAGTCGGTTAAGCCTCTGACTGGGTTTCAGCTCAGGTCATGATCTCATGGGTAGTGGGATCGAGCCCTGCATGGAGGCAGGGGGTGGTCCATGCTCAATAGGGAGTCTGCTTGAAGATTCTGTCCCTCTCCCTCCACCCCTCCCCCCCACACATGTGCACTGTCTCTCTCTAAAATAAATAAATCTTTAAAAAAAAAGAGAGAAAGAAAGAAAAGAAAGCATCTCCTGTCACACAGGGGTGGGCTACTGGCATGCCTATAAACAAGAGCTTTAAATGACAAGTATAGGCAATCATAGGAGTAAATCATAAAGTAGCCTGTGAAACACATGTTCCCTGTTACTACATAAAGAAGCTGTAGTGGAAAAAAGCACTTCACAGAGATATAACAAAATTCTAATCCCAGTTCTGCCGCTATATGAGTAACTTTGGATAAAACACTTAACCTGTATGAGCCTTGGTTTCCTCATCTGTAAAATGAAAGGACTGCAAATTAGGAGACTTTCTTCTATCTCTAAAATAGTATACTTCTAGGGGCGCCTGGGTGGCTCAGTCGGTTAAGCGTCTGCCTTCGGCTCAGGTCATGATCCCAGGGTCCTGGGATCGAGCCCCGCATCGGGCTCCCTGTTCGGCGGGAAGCCTGCTTCTCCTTCTCCCTCTCCCACTCCCCCTGCTTGTGTTCCCTCTCTCGCTGTGTCTCTCTCTGTCAAATAAATCAATAAAATCTTAAAAAAAAAAAATAGTATACTTCTAGGATTTAATTACTGTTGAACCAAATCAGAAATGTTGAATGAGACCATGAGGGGAAACAATATAAAATAATGAGATGATCGCTTAGTATTAAAAAAAAAAAAAAAAAAAAGATCTGTATTAAGTGAGGAACAGGTCAAAATCCAATTTGTGGCAAAGCAAAGCTTAACTTGTCTACAGAACAAGTTGTCTACAGAATTTGACTTATGGAAGTCTATGTACATTTAAAAGAGAGTGACCTGCTATCACCCAACATTACATAACAGCAAGAGGGTGTGGCTTAGAAAAATGTGCATTTATTTATTTCAACTATATGTTGAAATCAAATGAGGGTCTGGGGAAAACCCTTTTGTTGCAGTAAATTATTACAGGAATTAACATGTAACTATTCAGTCAAGGGTGAGCACAATTTCAGCACATAGTAAGATGAAGATCATCCTCCACCGAAACTTCTATTACCTTCTATTACTTCCTATTACCAAACAAAATCACCTCCTCCCAAGCCAGGAAAGAAACAAAGCAAAACTAACAATTCTACAGTGTTTACCCAGAGGCCTAAAATTTCATAAGCTTTGCTCCAATAATTCTATTCTGCAACTCCATACCAAGGAAATAATCCTGAACACAGAAAAAAAACCCATGCCTAATAAGGTCTATCACAAAAAAAAACACCAAAAAAACCCAAAAAACGGAATGTCTATCACTGAGTTATTTAAAAAAAAAAAGAGGAAATTAGGAATATAAATTTAACCAAAAAAATAAGGAATGGTTAAATAAAGCTATAGTATTTAATGGAATAAAATTTAGCCATTAAAAACAGACTGCTGGAGCATTAAAAAAAAGTGTTCAAAGTGAGGCAAAACCCTCTAAAATATATAGAATTGTATATATAATATGATTTAAACTATATTTTAAAAAATAAAACATGTGGGGGGAAAAAGACTGAAGCAGACACATGGTAAACCACAGTTTTATATGACTGGTGAGAATATGGGTAAATTTTTATACTTTTCTGTGTTCCAAATTCTATTTAATGAATATACTTTATTTTAAATAATAAATGAGTATATAAAACAATTATTTCATTAATCATCAAAATATTCTTCTAAGTTAAATAAGGTACAAGTCAATGTTATTTAGCATGGAACACATTATCATGGAAATCCTGGAAATGCCCTGAAATCAGTCTTTTAAAAATAGGCTGAATTTTTAAGGAAACTCTTCAAAGATTTTTTTTTTTTTTTAAGTCCTGGGAGATTTTTGAGAAGTTAATTCTGAGATTCCTACTTTTTTATTTTTTTATTTTTTTAAGATTTTATTTATTTTTGACAGAGAGAGAGAGCACAAGCAGGGGAAGCAGCAGGCAGAGGGAGAGGGAGAAGCAGGCTTCCCGCTGAGCAGGGAGCCCGATGCGGGGCTCGATTCCAGGACGCTGGGATCATGATCTGAGCTGAAGGCAGACGCTTAACAGTCTGAGCCACCCAGGCACCCCAAGATTCCTACTTTTTAAAATGTAATTCTTAACATAAGACACTATGTATACATCAAGAATATGGCTGAACCAGATTCTTCGAGTATGCAAAATCTGGCCTTCCAGCAACAATTATAACCAGATATTAGAAAAATAAAATAATTTACCTAGGATCTCTGCCAGTTAGTTAACAAGACCGAAAGCTGGGGCACCTGGGTGGCTCAGTTGGTTAAGCGACTGCCTTCGGCTCAGGTCATGATCCTGGAGTCCCGGGATCGAGTCCCGCATCGGGCTCCCTGCTCGGCAGGGAGTCTGCTTCTCCCTCTGACCCTCCCCCCTCTCCTGCTCTCTCTCTCTCATTCTCTCTCTCAAATAATAAAATCTTTAAAAAAAAAAAAAAACAAGACCGAAAGCTAAATCCAGGTTTCTTGATGACCATTCTACTGATGTACAGGATAGATTTTTGATACAGTGGTTTATAAGCCAAGAATTAGAACTTACGTTTTTTAAAATGCTGGTGTATTCAATGTTTTTTGTTTTAAAATTCAAAGCTACCTAAAACCCCTGAACTTGCCAGCACACACACACATGCCTCAGGCAATATTAAATTACTCATTCTTCTTGTTACCTGTTTTTCCAGGTTGGGTGGTTTTTTTTTTTAATTTTGTGTACATCAGGATCCACAGACACATGCATACATACATGTTTCCCTTACTTGCCAACCCCATACCTGTTTTCTTCTAGAAATAACAAATTTCTGAAAGGCTTCTCTTACTAAAAAGAACTTTCAAATATAATTGAGGAATAACTTTAAATTTTTTACATAAGAGAAATGTCTCCAATATGACATGTTAGTTTAAGTACTAACCACCATCCCTAATCTCTTTACTTTTCCCCTTTACCTTTCAACTCTAAGTAGGTTATCTCCAAACTTTCAAAAATGTCCCCACTGTACTGTTTTCCAAATAATATCATTCACCTTTGGTGCTATGTTTAAACATACTCCAATTTCAGAATCCTATCATAAAATTCTTTGTTTATCTATACTTAATGAGGTTGGGGGAAGGGGTGAAAGTAAGTTTAAAAATGGGAAATGGATGAAGTCCTTGCATCTCTTTGCACCTTCATAAAATTTTATGAAGGGCTTAGAAAACCATGATCTTTTCTATGAAACATTACCTTAAGAGCCACTATCAAATACTCAGTAAAACACCAAAATGAAGAAATACATGGTATATCGGACTTTTGAGAACAGACAGTATTGTAAAATCAAATAGGTAATAGGAAGAATCACAAATGAGGACCCACAGTTTGCAACTTTTCACTGCAGGAGCCTTCACATGCTTCCAAATCTCAACTAATATCCTGTCCTTCCTTCTTTGCCTTTTATGCTTCATATTTTTCTTCACTGACTTTTATTAACACTGTATCAATATTTTAACAGTAAGAAAAATACACAGTTCTCTTATGTACATATATTTAGTGCATTTTATTTTTTCAATGTTTTCTGATATTTAAATTAAAATATTAAAGATATAAATATTAAGTCAATTGTTGTTTAAACATGATTTTAATTGTTTTTATTTGATTTTACTTTCAGGAAATCGGAGATGGTGGTTCTCTCAGAATGGTTCACTTTGGCTTGGTGTAAACAATAAAAAAACTTCCTTTTTACTTAAAAAAAATTTTTTTTATTTTTCACATCTAAATTTTTCGTGGCCTGGTACAGATTAGAATCTCCCTGTACAGATTAAAAAGAGGAAAAACAGTATGAATTAGTTAAGAGTTTTAAATTCAGAATATTCTCAAAATAAACTTTTATTAGTTTCAAAAACATGTACCATAACAGCAGTGATCCTAAGTAAAGTCCTTAATTTATTTTCAATAATGTAAAATTTTCAAAGTTTCTTAAATTGTACATTATTAGGTGCTTAAAAAGTAAAATATTTAAACTTGGTTCTCCCGGGGTGCCTGGGTGGCTCAGTCGTTAAGCGCCTGCCTTCGGCTCAGGTCATGATCGAGCCCCGCATCTGGGCTCCCTGCTCTGCAGGAAGCCTGCTTCTCCCTCTCCCACTCCCCCTGCTTCTGTTCCCTCCCTCGCTGTGTCTCTCTCTGTCAAATAAATAAATTAAAAATCTTTAAAAAAAAAACCCAAAAAACAAAAAACTTGGTTCTCCCAAGTATTTTAAACATTTCTTGTGATCTTGTTTACATTATTAATTTGCATTATGAATAAGAAATTTATTATGCAAAAATTTCCACCCAGACCCATAGTTGGGAGACAATTTTCTATGGGTCTCTTGAATTATTGCTGTGAGGCAAAGAATATCCCTTGGAGCCAGACACCATCTCTGCAGCACAGGTCAGGCATGCTTACTGCCCAGTTGAAAAGTTTTATTTTCTTATTTGGTAAAGATTTTATTGCTAAGTAATTATGCCAAACATGGGGCTCGCACTTACAACCCCAAGATCAAGAGCTGCATGCTCCACTGACCAAGCCAACCAGGTTCCCCACCCATTTGAAAAGATTTAAAGTTCCTTAAGCTCAGAGTTCCTATCCTTTACATAGCCCACTGAGTGTGCAGGTATCATCTGACCCTCTTTACATTACCCTATGGGAATGGGCTTTGGAATCAATGCCCCCACCAAAAGTTGACACTCCAGCTACTATTACTATGAGTAATAAACTGTCTTTTGTTTCTGACTCTGGAGTCTCATGTCTTCTACCAGCATGAAACTGTTGCTTGGTAACTTCTTAGCTTACAAGTAGGGTAAAAATCTCAAACCCTTCATAGTTCTTGACACCCATTCATTAGCAGATAGCATATATTTTACAACAGTAAATGTTTAGAATAATCAACATCTTTTTCAAATGTTGTACATGAGGTAAATTATATATTTAAATGTTACAGTTAAAAGTTAATTAAATTGAAGGCTTTTATACTTCAGATTTTTCTCCCTGCTTCCTATTCATCTGTACTTCTACCAGACGGTATGACGAAGAAAGGAAGTAAAACTCAAATTAGATTTTTCAGTTTGCTACTGCTCTGGAAAAGATTTAGTAATACATGGTATGTGAGCCATACTAAAAAGAGATGTATTTACCAGCAAATTTTCATTTTACTATTCCCATCCTTCTTTATCACAATAATCAAAAGTTAACTAATGTTTTTAAAGAAAAAATTGTATTGAGAAAGTATAGTTCTGTCAAGATTGCACACATTTTCTCCAAATTTTCTAATAAATAGTCATTAACTAAAAATACAAACCACATTTCCTGATCTACCATATCCTTTTATTCATTTCACCACAATCTTCCACAACGATGTGAGAGACTGGTAGAAAAGTTCAGTTTTATTTCTAGGTCCTATGTAAGTAGACATAGTCTATGCTAAATAGATATAGTCAATGCAAAAAAGTAAAAATTTAAATGAGACATTAAGATAAAATATACATATAAATAAAACTATTTTGTCCTATATAATCATAATGATGATAAGTCTGCCAGTTACCTAAATGAAAACTAAACAAAACAATTTTAATTCTTAAATAAATTGCCCATTTTCCCCCCTTCACGTGCCTCTGGAAAAATTAACTCAAATACATAGAAAACCAAGTCTAGACAGTAATAAGAATATATTATACAAGAGATCCTTGACAATATCCACCTATAAATGTCGTGTTTTCCCAACACTGTGAACCTGGGGATGTTTACTAATTAATTATTCCAAGAAATTAATATTCCTGCTCTGCTACCACCACAGCTCTAAAGTGAGAATAGTGGCATAGACAAGAACAGCTAGGAAGCACGTGCACTGAGAGGCTCACTTTCTCATTCAGGAATGGATCTATGAGCTTGTCTGACTATTCTTCAAAATGCTCAGATCTCAAATAATTTCCACAATAATTCATATTAGCTATGACATTGTGTCTTTTACCAGAATAAACTGTTTGCAATACCTATCTCTTAATGGTTTTGGTTCATTAAAAAGCCAAATAACCCAAACTAATATTACATTTTTTTCTTACTATCTATACAATAATAAAAATAAGAATTATCAAATTTGCAAGTAATATTATATTCTAAAACTTCATTAGTTATATTTTTTAAAATATATAAAAACAGGGGCACCTGGGTGGCTCAGTCATTAAGCATCTGCCTTCGGCTTGGGTCATGATCCCAGGGTCCTGGGATCGAGCCCCACATCGGGCTCCCTCCTCTGCGGGAAGCCTGCTTCTCCCTCTCCCACTCCCCCTGCTTGTGTTCCCTCTCTCACTGTCTCGCTCTCTCTGTCAAATAAATAAAATATTTAAAAAAAAAAAAAGACACAGCAATGAAATAGAATGGTAAGCCCAGAAATAAACCCTCACAGATGTAATCAAATGATTCTGATTTTCAACAAGAGTACTATGACCATTCAATTGGGAAAGAACAATCTTTTCAACAAATGGTGCTGGGAAAACTGGATATCCACATGCCAACGAATGAGGTTGAACCTTATCTTGCACCAGACAAAAAAATTAACTCAAAATGGATCAAAGATCTAAACGTTAAGGCCTAATTTATATAATAATACTCTTACAAGGAAATATGGGGGAAAAGTTCATTACACTGGATTTGGCAGTGATTTCTTGGATATGACACCAAAAGTACAGACAACAAAAGTAAAAATAGATTAAATTGAACATCAATATTTAAAACTCTGTTACTCAAAAGATACTATCAACAGAGTAAAAAAGTAACCTACAGGATGGGAGAAATATTTACAAATCATGTATCTGGTAAGAACTCCTAAAACAACAACAAAAAAACAAAGAGCCCTATTAAAAATGGGCAAAGACCTTGAATAGACATTTCTCCAAATGTAATATATAAATGGCCAATAATCACATGAAAAGGTATTCAACATCATTAACTATTAGGGAAATGCAAATCAAAACTAGAATGAGATACTACTTCACCACATTAGAATGGCTATTATTTAAAAAAAAAAAAAAGTCACCAAGGATGTAGAAAACTGGAACCCCTGTGAACTCTTGATTGTAATATAAAATGCTATAGCTGGTATGGAAAACATACAGTGGTTCCTCAAAAAATTAAAAATAAAATTGCCATCCAACAATTTCACTTCTGGTATATACCCAAAAGAATATAAAGTAGGGATTCAAATATTTGTACACCCATGTTCACAGAAGCATTATTCACAATAGCCAAAAGATGGAAACAACCAAGGTATCCAACCAAGTATGAATAAATTAACAAAATGTGGTATATACACACAATAGCATGTTCAGTCTTAAAAAGAAAGGTAATGCTGACAAATGCCACAGCATGGATGAACCTTGAAGACATTATGCTATGTGAATAAGCAAGTGACAGACAAATGCTGTGTGATTCCACTTATAGGAGGTATCTGGAGTAGTCGGATTCACAGAAGCAGAGAGGAGAATGTGGTTAGCAGGTGCTGGGAGGTGGGAGAATCAAGAATTGTTTAACAGGTATGGGGTTTCAGTTTTGAGAGACAAAAAAGTTCTGGAGACTGGCTACACAACAATGTGAATATACTTAACACTACTGAACTGTACACTTAAATCTGATTAAGATGATGAATTTTATGTTTATGTGTATTTTATCACAATTTTTAAAATATGCATATAACGGGGTACCTGAGGTGGCTTAGTCAGTTAAGTGTCCGACTCTTGATCTCAGGGTTGTGAGCTCAGCATGGATAACATACAGGTTTACCTTATTATTTGACCTTGAAGGCTCTGAAAGAAGTACACTGAGATTGGTTATCTTCTTAAAATAACTCCAAAAAAAAGCTAAATTTCAGAAGTACCAAGATTTTTCTAAATTTTAATAACCTAGAAGTATAATCCTAATTAAATAACACCAATTTGCTTTTTAAAAAAGTCATGGGGATTAAAACACAATTCTTAAAAAACTCACATTGTGGAGAATTTGGGAAGATGGTGAAGTAGGAGAATCCTGAACTCACCTCCTTCCATGATCACATCCAAGGCTGCAACTACATATAGTGTAACTCAATCTGAAAATGACCTAAAGACTAACAGACTAGCTCTTCCACAGCTAAAAATGTAAAGAAAAAGCCACATCAAGAAGGGTAGAAGGGGGGGCGGGAAAGAAGGGTAGAAGGGCCAGAGATGTGGCTAGGAAGCAAAACCCTGGTGCAGTGACCCACAAGCAAGTGGGATATCAAAAGTGTAGAGGTCCTCCCTGAAGAGCAAGGGGACCAAGCCCCACATTAGGTATATTCTCCACCTGGTGATCTGTGCTGCGAGGACAGGCCCCCATGTCTGGCTTTGAAAATCAGCAGGGCTTAACTCCAGAAGAACTGGAGGGCTATAGAACTGAGATTCTATTCTTAAAGAAACCAGCACATTATAGCATTCACTCCAACACCCAGAAGAGGGGCAAGTGTTCAAAAAGCACATGGGCCCTACATGAAGAAAATTTTTGACTAACTTTAGGACATGTGCTAGAGGGCCAGGGATCAGTAGGAACTTTCCTGGGAATGGAATTGCTGATGAGCACCATTATTCTTGATGCCCTTCAGCCTCACTAGCCCAACATTGGTGGAAGACAGCACTGACGATCTCTATCTAACTTGCTAGCAGGGCTTACCCAGCCCCAACATTCCCCCCAAAGACCCACCCCCACCCTACCTGCCCACCTCAACAGGCACAGCTCCAAAGTGTCTTCTGCCCCAGTAAGGGGGTCCAGCACCACCCGCCAGCAAGTCCACAATAGTTATAGCAGAACCTGTCAGCCAGCTCTGCCAGAGGCTAATCCCACCAACCAGCACCCCCTCAGCAGCATCAGCCAGGCCTTTCCACCATCTGTGCCAGGGAATAGCCCTGCTCACCAGTATGCTGGAAGTAGTCACACCCAGTCATTGCAGTCAGCCAATCTAACCCAGACCCACCATCAGAATGCCCATAAAACTTGTGGCTCAGTCATTAACAGGAGGATGCATGCAGCTCACACAGGAGACATTCCTGAAGCACCTGGTTCTGGTGACCAGTGGATTGCACTACTGCCCCCCCCACACACACACCATTGACACCCTGTATACAAAGCCACTATTTTCAAGGCCAGGAGACATAGCTGACCTAGCAAATACATAGAAACAAACACAGAGAGTCAGACAAAATTAAAAGAAGAACAGTCTAAACAATAGAACAGGACAAACCCCAGAAAAAGAACTGAACAAAATGTAGATAGGCAATCTACTGATAAAGAGTTCAAAGTACTGTTTGCAAAGATGCTGTTTGCTTTTACTAGTGAGATATTTTTCCTTTCATAATGTTCTTACTTTTAGTTATGGCCTTTCCTCCAGATTTGAGAGAAGAGTGGATGAATTCAGTGAGAGTATCAACAAAGATATAAAATATTTTAAAAAAATAAGAGCTAAAGAATACAGTAACTGAAATGAAAAACATACTAGAGGGAGTTGAAAGCAGATAGAGGATGCATAAGAACAGATTAACGATCTGGAAGACAGAGTAGTGAAAACCATCAAAGATGAACAGCAAAAAGAGGAAAGAATTTCAAAAATTAAGATAGGTCAAGCAGGGGTGCCTGGGTGGCTCAGTGGTTAAGCGTCTGCCTTCGGCTCAGGTCATGATCCCAGGGTCCTGGGATCGAGCCCCACATCGGGCTCCCTGCTCTGCGGGAAGCCTGCTTCTCCCTCTCCCACTCCCCCTGCTTGTGTTCCCTCTCTTGCTGTGTCTCTCTGTCAAATAAATATGTAAAATCTTAAAAAAAAAAAAAAATAGGTCAAGCAACCTCTGGGATGACATCAAGAATACTAACATTCACATTATAGGAGTCCCAGGAGGAGAAGAAAGAGGAAAAGAGGTAGAAAAGTTATTTGAAAAAGTAATAGATGAAAACTTCCCTAACCTGGAGAAGGAAACAAACATCTAGATCCAGGAAACACAGAGACCTAAACAAGATGAACCAAGAAGGTCCACACTAAAACACATAATAATTATAATGGCAAAAATTAAGAAAAAGAGAGAATCTGAAAGCCGTGAGGGAAAAGCAATTAGTTACATACAAGGGATACCTCATAAGGCTATCAGCTGATTTCTCAGCAGAAACTTTTCAGGCCAGAGAAGAGTGGCATGATATATTCAAAGTGCTGAAAGGAAAAAAACCTACAACCAAGAATACTTCACCTGGCAAGTTTATTATTCAGAATTGAAGGAGCAACATAGCATTTCCCAGACAAACAAAAGTTAAAGAAGTTCATCACCACTAAACTGTACAAGAAATGTTAAAGAGCCTTCTTTAAGCAGAAAAGGAAAGGCCATAACTAAAAGTAAGAACATTATGAAAGGAAAAATATCTCACTAGTAAAAGCAAACATATAACATAGCAGTCAATCACTTATAATGCTAGTACAAAGTTTAAAAGACAAAGGTAGGGGGACACCTAGGTAGGCCACATCGGGCTCCCTGATCACTGGGGTGTCTGCTTCTCTCTCTGCCTGCTGCTCCCCCTGCTTATACTCTCTTTCCTTCTCTCTCGGACAAATAAAATCTTTAAAGAAAAATTCTCAAAAGACTAAAAAAAAATTTTTTTAAAGACAAAGGCAGTAAAATCAATTATGTCTACAAAAATTAGTTGAGACATGCAGAATAAAAAAATATACATATGACATCAGACACCTAAAACGTGGAAGGGGGAGTAAAAATATAGTGCTTTTAGGATGTGTTCAAACATAGGTACCCATCAACTTAAAAAAAAAAAATGGACTACTATAAACATAGAGGAGGTTATATTCTATGAGCATCACAGTAACCATGACCAAAAACCTGTAGCAGATACACAAGAAAATATAAAGAAAGCCAAGTATAACATTAAAGCCATCAAACCACAAGGAAAGAGAGCAAGAGAAGAATGAACAGAGAACTAAAAAAAACAACGAGAATACATTTAATAAAATGGCAATAAGTTCATAACTAACAGTAATTGTTTTAAATGTAAACAGACTAAGGGCTCCAATCCAAAGACATAAAGAGACTGAATGGATTAATAAAAATTTTAAAAAGACCAATCTATATGCTGTCTACAAGAGACTCACTGTATTTATTTATTTATTTATTTATTTTAAGTAGGCTCCTTGCCCAGCATGAAGCCCAATATTGGGCTTGAACTCACCAACTCACTACCCTGAGATCAAGAGTTAGACACTTAACTGACTGAGCCACCCAGGAGCCCCAAGAGATTCACTTTAGATCAAAAGATACATACAACCTGAAAGCAAAGGGATGGAAAGAGATACACTATGCAAATGGAAAAAAACAGAATAAAGGCCTTATATGAAAAACCCACAGCCAACATTATACTCAATGGTAAAAAACTGAGCCTTTTCCCCTAAGGTCAGGAACAAGATAAGAATGTCCACTCTCATCACTTTTATTCAACATAGTACTAGAAGCCCTAGTCACAATGATTACACAACATAAAGAAATAAAAGGCATCCCCATTTGGCAAGGAAGAAGTAAAACTCTATTTACAGATGACATGAGACTATATATAGAAAACCTTAAAGACTCCATCGAAAAACTACTAGAACTGATAAATGAATTTGGTGAAGTTGCAGGATACAAAATCAACATAACAAAATTCTGTTGCATTCCTATATACTAATAATGAAGCAGCAGAAAGTGAAATTAAGAAAACAATCCCATTTACAATTACACCAAAAACAATATCTTAAAGAGGTGAAAGACCTGTTCTCTGAAAACTATAAACCACCAATGAAAGAAATTGAAGAAGACATGCAAAAAAATGGAAAGACATTTCATGCTCATGGATTGGAAGATCAAATATTGCTAAAATGGCTATACTACCCAAAACTATTTACAGATTAAATGCAATTCCTACCAAAATACCAGTAACATTTTTCACAGAACTAGAACAATCCTAAAATTTGTATAGAACCACAAAAGATCCCAAATAGCCAAAGCAATCTTGAAAAAGAAAAACCAGAGGTATCACAATTCCAGATTTCAAGTTATATTACGAAGTGGTAGCAATTAAAACAGTATGGCACTGGCATAAAAACAGATCAATGGAATAGAATAAAAAAAACCTCAGAAATGAACCCACAATTATACAGTCAATCAACAAAGGAGGAATGAATATACAATGGGAAAAAGACAGTCTCTTCAACAAATGGGTGTTGGGAAAACTAGACAGCAACATGAAAAAGAATGAAACTGAATCACTTTCTTTTACTATACACAAAAATAAACTCAAAATGGATTAAGGACCTAAATATGAGACTTGAAACCATAAATATCCTTGAAAAGAGCACAGGCAGTAGTAATCTCTCTGACATCAGCCATAGCAACATTTTTAAAGATCTGTCTCCTGAGACAAGGGAAATAAAAGAAAAAATAAACAATTTGGACCTCATTAAAATAAAAAGTTTCTGCACAGTGAAGGAAACAAACAAAATGGAAAGGTAACCTAATGAATAGGAGAAGATATCTGCAAATGACATATCCAATAAAGGATTAGTATCCAAAGTATCTAAAGAACTGATACAACTCAACACCCCAAAAACAAATAATCCAATTAAAAAATGGGCAGAAGACACAAGCAGACTTTCTCTAAAGAAGACATACAGATGACCAGCAGACACATGAAAAGATGCTCAGCATCACTCATCTTAAGGGAAATGCAAATCAAAACCGCAATGAGGTATCATCTCACACTTGTCAGAATGGCTAAAATCAAAAATAAAACACGTGTTGGCAAGGATGTGGAGGAAAATGAACCCTCATGCACTGTTGGCGGGAATGTAAACTGGTGCAGCCATTGTGGAAAACAGCATGGAGGTTCCTCAAAACGTTAAAAAAAATAGGGGCGCCTGGGTGGCTCAGTTGGTTAAGCGACTGCCTTCAGCTCAGGTCATGATCCCAGGGTCCTGGGATCGAGTCCCACATCGGGCTCCCCCTGCTCTGCGGGGAGCGTGCTTCTCCCTCTGCCTCTGCCTGCCACTCCCCCTGCTTGTGCTCTCTCTCTCTCTCTCTGTCAAATAAATAAATAAAATCTTTAAAAAAAAAAAAAAAAAAAAAAAAAACGTTAAAAAAATAGAACTACCCTATGATCCAGGAATCACACTCCTGGGTATTTATCCCCCTAATACAAAAACACTAATTCAAAGGGATACATGCACCCCTATGTTTATTACTGCAGTATTTAAAACAGCCAAACTAGGGGCACCTGGGTGGCACAGTCACTTGAGCGTCTCAGTTTTGGCTAGGGTCATGTTCTCAGGGTGGTGAGACTGAGTCCCACGTCTGGCTCTGCTCTCAGCATGGAGTCTGCTTCAGATTCTCTCTCCCTCTCCCTTTGCCCTTCCCCCTCGTGCTCTCTCTTCTAAAACAAATAAATAAATCTTTTAAAAATTTTTTATTTTATTTTTTTAAAAGATTTTATTTATTTATTTGACAGAGTGATACAAAGCAAAAGAGGGAACACAAGCAGGGGGAGTGGGAGAGGGAGAAGCAGGCTTCCCACTGAGCAGGAAGCCTGATGCAGGGCTCGATCCCAGGACCCTGGGATCATGACCTGAGCCGAAGGCAGATGCTTAACAACTGAGCCACCCAGGTGCCCCCCCCCAAAAAATTTTTTTTTATTTATTCATTTGAGACAGAGAGATAGAGAGCATGAGCAGGGGGAGGTGCAGAGGCAGAGGGAGAAGCAGGCTCTCTGCTGAGCAGGGAGCCAGATGTGGGTCTCGATCCCAGGACCCTGGAATCATGACCCGAGCTGAAGGCAGAGGCTTAACCATCTGAGCCACCCAGGCGCCCCCCAAAATTTTTATATAAAATAGCCAAACTGTGGAAGCAGCCCAAGTGTACACTGATAGAGAAATGGATAAAGAAGAGGTGATATACACAAACATACACACACAAACACACACACACACACACACACTGGAATATTACTCAGTCAAATCAAAAAGAATGAAATCTTGCCAACTGCAATGACACAGACAGAGCTAAGAAGTATAATGCTAAGTGAAATAAGTCAGTCAGAGAAAGACAAATACCATATGATCTTACGCATATGTGGAATTTAAGAAACAGAACAGATAAACATAGGGGAAAGGGGAAAAAAGAGGGAAGCAAATCATAAGAGACTCTTAATTATAGAGAAAACAAACTGAGGGTTGATGTCGGGAAGGGATGGGGGAATGGGCTAAATGGGTGATAGGTATTAAAGAGGGCACTTGTTGTAACAAGCACTGGGTGTTATATGTAAGTGATGAATCACTAAATTCTACTCCTGAAACCAATATTACTCTGTATGTTAACTAACTAGAATTTAAATAAAAACTTGAACAAAACAAATGAACAAAGAAAAAAAAAGATAAACCAATAGAGACTCTTTATAACATAATTATAAACAGATTATATAAACATATAATTATAAACAGATGGTTACCAGAGGGGAGATTGGGGGGGTTGGATAGGGGAAATAGGGGATGGGGATTAAAGAGTACACTTACCATGACAAAAAAAAAAAAACTATAAGACACCGATGAATGAACTGAATATGACACAAAGAAATGGAAAAATATTCCATGCTCATGGATTAAAAGAATAATATTGTTAAAATGTCCATAGTACCCAAAGGAATCTGCAGATTCAATGCAATCCCTATCAAAATATCAATAGTATTTTTCACAAAACTAGAGCAAATAATCCTGAAATTTGTATGGAACCACAAAAGATCCCAAATAGCAAAAACAATCTCAAGAAGGAAGAACAAAGCTGGAGGTATCATAATCCCAGATTTCAAACTATACTACAAAGCTATACAACTATACAATGGTAATCAAAACAATATGGTACTGGCACAAAAACAGAAACATAGATTAACAGAAGAGAATAAAGAGCCCAGAAATAAACCCACATTTATATGGTCAATTAATCTATGACAAAGGAAGCAAAGGCAAAAGTAGACAATGAGGAAAAGACAATCTCTTTTTATTAGTTTTTTAAGTAGCCTACATAGCAAATGTGGGACTTGAACTCACGACCAGTGGGAAAACTGGACATTTACATGCAAAAGAATGAAACTGGACCACTCTCTTATACTATATAGAAAAATAAACTCAAAATCATTAAAGACCTAAATATGAGACCCGAAACCATAAAACTCCTAGAAGAAAACAAGTGCAGTAAACTCATGGACATTTGTCTTAGCAATATTTTTGGATCTGACCCCTCAAACATGGACAACAAAAGCAAAACAAATATATTTTTTTTTAAGCAAAAACAAGGGCACCTGGGTAGCGCAGTCAGTTAAGCATCTGACTCTCGATTTCAACTCATGTCATGGTCTGAGGGTCGTGAGAGCAACTCCTCTTTCGGGCTCCATGCTGGGCATGCAACCTGCTTGGGATTCTCTCCCTCTACCCCTCCTCACTCGCTCTCTCTCTCAAAAAAAAAAAAAAAAAAGGCAAAAAATAAATAACTGGGACTACATCAAACTAAAAAGCTTTTACATAGTGAAGGAAACCAACAACAACAAAAAAAGGCAGCCTACTGAATGAGAGAAGAGATAATATCCAAAATATATAAAGAACTCAGAAAACACCACCAAAAAACCAAACAACCCAGTTTAAAAAATGGGCAGAGGTGATCTGACTTAACATTTTTCTGAAGACATACAGATGGAACAGGCATATGAAAAGATGTTCAACATTATTAATCATCAGGGAAACAAACCAAAACCACAATGAGATATCACCTCACACCAGTAGGAATGGCTACTATCAAAATGACAAGAAATAAGTATTAGCAAGGAGGTGGAGAAAAGAGAACCCTCACGCACTATTGGTGAGAATGTAAACTGGTACAGCCACTATGGAAAACAGTATGGAGGATTCCTCAAAAAAATTGAAAACAGAATTACCATATGATCTAGTAATTCTACTTCTGGGTATTTACCTGAATAAAACAAAAACACTAATTTAAAAAGATTTACCCCTACATTTACTGGGGCACTATTTATAATTGCCAAGCTACAGAAGCAACCTAAGTATCTATAGACAGATGAATAAAATAAGAAGATATCTACACAAAGGAGTATTACTCAGCCATAAAAAAGAAGGAAATCTTGCCATTTGTGTCATGGATGGACCTAGAGGGTATTATGCTAAGTGTGATAAGGCAGATGGAGAATGAGAAATAGCAAATAGTGGCATCTAAAAAATAAATGAATAAACAATAAAAAAACAGAAACAAACTCATAAATACAGAAAATAAATTGGTGATTGCTAGAGGGGAGAGTGTGGGAAGAAGAGCAAAATAGTTATAAATTAAGTCAAAGGGATGAAATGTGCAGCATAGGGAATACAGTCAATAATATTGTAATAACTTTGTGTGGTGACAGATGATGCTTTACACTTATAGTGAGCATTTCATAATGTATATTATTGTCAAATCACTATGTTATACATCTGAAACTAATGTAACATTGTATGTGAACTGTATATACTTATAATAAAATAATTTTAAAAATAAAGGGGCACCTGGCTGGCTTAACCTGTAGAGCACACAACTCTTGCTCTAAGGGTCGTGAGTTCAAGTCCCACATTTGCTATGTAGGCTACTTAAAAAACTAATAAAAATAAAAATAAACTGAAAAATAAAAAAATCCAGATTTAATTTTGCTCTGCTAAAAATCTACTTTGATATTCTACTTCCATTCTCAAAGAAAACAAGCAGTATTCCTTAATTCTCTCACAATTTTTTTTTTTAGAGAGGGAGGGGAGAGGGGCAGAGAGAGAGGGGGAGAGAGAATCTTAAGCAAGCTCCACGCCCAACACAGAGCCTGATCTCACGACCCTGAGACCATGACCTGAGCCAAAAATCAAGAGTTGGACACTTAACCAACTGAGCCACCCAGGCACCCCACTCTCACAATTATTCTAACATAAACTACACACAAATATTTTCATGAGTTATATAAGTTTCTTAAAACTTTTCTTGTAAGTAAGCTCTACACCCAATGCAGGGCTTGAACTCATGACTCCAAGATCAAGAGTCACATGCTCTACCAACTGAGCCAGACAGATGCCCTTAAAACTTTTATTTTTTATTTTTATTTTTATTGTTATTTCATTTATTTATTTTTAAGTAGGCTCCATGCCCAGCATGGAGCCCAACATGGGGCCTGAACTCACAACACTGAAATCAAGACCTGAGCTGAGATCAAGAGTTGGATGCTTAACTGACTGAGCCACCCAGATACCCCCAAACTTTTATTTTTTAAGTATTAATTTTATTTAGGGGCACCTGGGTGGCTGTCGGTTAAGCGTCTGCCTTTGGCTCAGGTCATGATCCCAGGGTGCTGGGGTCAAGTCCCGCATCTGGCTCCTTGCTCGACAGGGAGCCTGCTTCTCCCTCTGCCTGCCGCCTCCCCTGCTTGTTCTCTCTCTCTAACAAATAAAATCTTAAAAAAAAATAAAATAAAGCAATTTTATTTAAAGTCAGTATTTCTACTCTATCACTCAACTATTTACATAAAACGATAGTTACAAATCATTTTCAGACCATCTCCTGTTAGGAAAAAAGTATGCTTTATTTAAATTCCCTTTAAATATTTCTTAAATACATGTACATTAATTACAAACCACATTCCTCATACTATAACAACTATCTTTACTTTTCATGGTCATTTTAATATTCACCTATATGCATTTATAGCTTTTACCTGTTCATTCAAAAACATAAACAAGTGGACAATGTTTTTATAGATTTAACTATTTTGTTTAAAAGCAAATTTGTACTTGTATAATGAGATGAAGTTCAAAATAATATCAACTTTTATGTAAAAATTTTTAAAAATACCCTTACCAAGTGAGTTACCTCAATAAAGTGGGAAAATCCAAATAGAATATTTAATGGCACTATTTCACCACATAAAACATCAGAGGCACCTTTTCCATGAATCTCTATGGAAGTCTAAGAAAAATATGTTTATGAGATTTATTTAAATTTAGAGAATTATACAACAACTAGTAAAGAAGTGTAGAATTCATCCTACATAAAACAATTTATCCATTGAGCTTTTTTGCTGAATTGCAGCCATATTTCTGTCAGTTCAAATGATGATCTATATATGAGGGATTAATCTGACACAAGACAGTAAAGCTTAATCCTTCAGTATATCATAATCTATTTATTGTGCATGTTAAGAGGATTTCAAATTTAAAAATTATACAGGAAGTGATGCCAGAAATGTACAAATAATAAGATTTTCCTAAAATATTAGGTTTTAATGTCTATATAACATGAATAGACTTTATTTAAAAATGTCAAAAATGTCAAAAAATGTCTAAGGTAACATAAATGACTTCTTTATTTTAAAATGTCAAATAAATGTCATTTAATTTTTAAGAGGTAGAATTAAAGTCTTCATTTGATAACACTTTATATAAAAGAATTAAATACGGAAATTTATTGAAGGGGGGACTAGCTAGAAGTCAGCATGTTCTCATTTTGTGTCACTTAATGAAGTTACCACTATCAAGAGAGGAGATGTGTTCACATAATTCACAAGAAGAGTAAAAGGCACTGTCAGACTAAAAGAAGATCCTTTGCTTTACTCTGTAATTATTAACATAATATATAAAAAATAAAATTACTCATGACATATACAAGAGATGCGACTAATTTCTTCTTTGAAAACCTGTCCTGCTCATAACCCTGGAAGGGACAGATCTCTTGTACCATTTGACCCTGTCCCTTCACTCCCAACCCTACCTCCAGAACACAACTGATTGAAGCAATTTATTATTATCTCCTGGCAATCTGGAATTATAAGATGGGACACTCAATTGTGGGATGAAGAGCTAAAAGTCATGTAGACTATAGGTCTTAGGCTATCATTTTGAAATGGTCATGATAAGGCCATATGCAAGTAAATATGTGAGCAGGAAAGTTAGTTTATAATGAATAAGAAGAGAGAAACAAACATGCAGAGAAATGTCAATAAGCCAGCTGGTTCCAGAGAGCTGTTCCCTAGAGGCTGCCAGCAATTGAATGAAATGAAATGCCCTTTAAGATATCAACTCTTTCCAAGAGAGTTTTACTTGAACCTTTTTGAATGCTTTCTGCTTCATAAACATTCCTTGATTATGACAATGATTCAGAAAATATTTCATACACAGAGTTCTACAAAATAATTAAGGACTTCCAAAAACAAGACAGAATAATGAAGCAAACTCAAATTTCCTTTAAAGTATCTGAGTACTACTGCTTTTGCATATATGAGAAGCATGAGAGAAATGACACCATTAAATAGATATTGCCCCTTATCCCTCAAAAATCTGCAGTAAAGGGGCACCTGGTTGGCTCAGTCAGTGGAGCATGCAACTTTTGATCTCAGGGTTTTGAGTTTGAGTCCCACATTGGGCATCAAGCTCACTTTTAAAAAAATCTGCAGTAAAGCACTCAAGCTGTGAAACTTCCTCAGCCCAGAACCTGTTAACAATCTTACAGGATGTTAATGTCTAGATTTAATTTGAGTTTCTACCTACCTCCTCCATATTTGCGTGATTTTTTCAATTTCTTAATCTTAGACTATTTTATTCTTTGTATCACTTGAATATATTTTATCATTTTGTTATTTAATCCTTTACTTTCTGGTTATTCTAAATTGGTTATACTTAGTTTATATTATTGTCTTAATATTTTTGCTATCTTACCACTTTAAACTCTTATTTTTATCCTCTTATTTAATACTTCTTAAATTTGCATTCAAGTGTTTATATTTATTTTATCCATATTAGATAACTTTTTTTTTACTTATTTATTTTTAGGTAAACTCTATGTCCAACGTGGAGCTTGAACCCACCACCCTGAGAGCAAGAGTTACATGCTCTACCAACTGAGCCAGCTAGGTGCCCCCAGATTAGATACGTTTTAACCTTTATTTTTTCTCTGAATTTAAATTATATATTATAGAATGTTTTTTAAAATACATAAAAATTTTAAAGAATAAAATTTGAAACTTCTATTTCTTTTTACTCTCCTTTTCTGTAAATAGAGGCATACCTCATTTTATTGCACTTTGCTTTACTGGGTTTCACAGAAATTATGTTTTGGGGGTTTTTTGTTTTTTGTTTTTTGCAAACTGAAGCTTTGTGGCAACCCTACACTGAGTAAGAAATTTTTTCAATAGTAGTCATTGCTTGCTTCATGTCTCTGTGTCATATTTTGATAAGTCTTCTAATATTTCAAACTTTGTCACTATTACTATATTTGTTATAATGATCTATCATCAGTGATCTTTGATGTTACTATTGTAATTGCCTTGGGGCACCACAAACTGAACCTACATAAGATGACAAACTTAATAATAATTGTTCTGTGAGTTCTGACTGCTCCACCGATGAGCCATTCCTCTGTCTCTCTCCCTCTCCTTAGATTTCCCTATTACCTGAAATACAACAATATTAAAATTAAGCCAATCAGTAATGCCACAATGGCCTCCAAGTGTTCAAGTAAAACAAGGAGCTGCAGGTCTCTCACTATAAATCAGAAGCTAGAAATGATTAAAGTAAAGATGGCATGTCAAAGCTGAGACAGGTCAAAATCTAGGCCTCTTGCACCTAACAGTTAGCCATATTGTGAATGCAAAGAAAAAGTCCTTGAAGAAAATGAAAAGTGCTACAATTGTGATTACACGAATGGTAAGAAAGAGAAACAGCCTTGTTTATTGCTAATATGGAGAAAGTTTTAGTGGTCTAAATAGAAGATTAAATTAGCCACAACATTCCCTTAAGCCAAAATCTAATCCAGATCAAGGTCCTAACTCTTCAACTCTATGAAAGCTCAGAGAGGTGAGGAAGCTGCAGAAGAGAAGTTTGAAGCTAGCAGAAATTGGCTCATGTGTTTAAGGAAAGAAGTGAAGCAGCAAGTGCTGATGTAGAAGCTGCAGGGAGTTAATCTAGAAGATCTAGCTAAGATCATTTATGAAAGTGGCTACACTTAAAAAACAAACTGTCAGTGTAGACAAAACAACCTTCTACTGGAAGAAGGTACCATCTAGGACTTTCATAGCTAGAAGAAAGCCAATGCCTGCCTTCAAAGGACAGGCTCTCTTTTTAGGGGCTAGTACAGCTGGTGACTTGAAGTTGAAGCCAATGCCCACTTACCATTCCCAAAATCCTAGAGCCCTCTAGAATTACGCTAAATCTGCTCTGCCTTCTGCTCTAGAAATGGAACAACAAAGCCTGCCTGAATGATAGCACATCTGTTTACAACATAGTTTACTGGATATTTTAAGCCCACTGTTGAGAATTACTGCTCAGAAAAAGATTCCCCTGAATATATTACTGCTCATTACCAATGCACCTGAGTTCTGATGGAGATACAAAATGAGATTTATTATGTTTCATGCCTTCTAGCACAACATCCAATCTGCAGTCCAAGGATCAATGAGTCATTTCAACTTTCAAGTCTTATTACTGAAGAAATACATTTCATAAGCCGCCATAGATACTGATTCCTCTGATAGATCCGGCAAAGCAAGTTGAAACCTTCTGGAAAGCATTCACCATTCTAGATGCTGTTAAGAACATTCATGATTCATGGGAAGAGGTCAACATGAACAGGAGTTTGGAAGAAGCTGATTCCAACACTCCTGGATGACTTTGAGGAGATCAAGACATCAGTGGAGGAAGGAACTGCAGATGTGGTGAAAATAGCAAGAGAACTAGAACTAGATGCAGAGCCTGAAGATGGGACTAAATTTCCGTGACTGAATCTCATGATGAAACTTAAATGGATTAGGAAAGTTTCTTATGGATGAAGAAAGTGGTTTCTTGAGTTGGAACCTACTCCTGGTGAAGATGCTGTGAAGACATGTTGAAATGACAATGAAGGATTTAGAACATTACAGAAACTTAGTTAATGAAGTAGTGGCAAGGGTATGAGAGGACGGACGCCAATTTTGAAAGCTGCTACTGTTGGTAAAATACTATCAAACAGCATCCCACGGTACAGAGAAATCATTCGTGAAAGCAAGAGTCTACTGATGTGGCAAACTTCACTGTTGTCTTATTTTAAGAAATTGCCAAAGCCACCCAAAACTTCAGCAACCACCACCCTAATCAATCAGCAGACATCAATATCAAGGCAAGACTCTCTACCACCAAAGATTACAATTCAGTGAAGTCTCAGATGATCGTCAGCATTTTTTAGCAATAAAGCATTTTTAAATTAAGGTATGTGTATTTTTTAGACATAATGCTATTGTACACTTAACAGACTACACTATAGTGTAAACATAACTTTTATATGCACTGGGAAACCAAAAAATTCATTTGATTCACTTTATTCCAGTGGTCTAGAACTGAACCTGCAACATCTCTGAGGTATGCCTGTACATTATAAAACTGGGATCACGTAACATATATAGTTCAGGGTCCTGCTTTTTTTAGTTGAGTATATTGCAATTACACTTTAACACTCAGCTGTTGATCAGCATTTAGATAAGTTTCATTTTAGGGTTTATATTTACATTGACATATTTACATTATTTTTAAATACTTATTTCTGAGTATTTCCTTAAATCAAATTCCTAGAGTTGGAATGCTATGTCAAAGAAAATAAATGTTTTTAAGAATTTTTAAACAAGGGCACCTAGGTGGCTCAGTTGGTTAAACGACTGCCTTCAGCTCAGATCATGATCCCAGGGTCCTGGGATGGAGCCCTACATCGGGCTCCCTGCTCAGCGGGGGGCCTGCTTCTCCCTCTCCCTCTGCCTGCAGCTCCCTCTGCCTGTGCTCTCCTGGTCTCTGTCAAATAAATAAAATCTTTAAAAAAATTTTTTCAAACATATCACATTCTTTTTCACAAAGTTTAACACAAATTCTCAGGAAACGGGTTCGAATATGATTTTTTTATGGCATACTCAATAAATTCTCATTTTTCTTTGTTAATTTGGTAATTATTTCACTGCACTGCTTTTATTTTGAACAATTTTTAAAACATGTATGAGCATTTCATTTATTCTTTCACAAATTGCTTCTTGATCTATTTTGCACTCTCTTAAATGTTAATATCTTTATTAATTTTGCTTACTATAAAATATTACAGATTCAGAAAACGGGGGGGAAGGAGAGTAAAACTGAATCACAAACTCTCTTTTTCAAAATCTAACAAAAACAACTGAAGAACATTTTAAAGGGCAGAGAAAACAAACAAGAAAGGAGAAACAACCATATGAAGGGGTCAAAAATAAGCCACTGTGGCATAAAAATTATTTTGAGCTATAGGCATTTGACTTTCTAAAATCCCTTATCTGCCAAAAGCAGAACTCCCAAAAGAATTCAATTGTCATAAAGCCCCTCCCAGGGAACAATTCTAATTTCTTTCCTAAAAAAGAAGTCAGCACTACACCCAGTCAGATTTTGTCACAAAACTATATACGTTATCATCTTTTCTCCTAAGGACCCACTTATCTTTCCAAAACGTCATTTGTTTTTTCGTAAGTGCCCCTTCTCCCCATGCCCCTCTAAGAAGTCATTGTTCTCCCAAAAATGCCCCTCTACCCTCCCACCCCGATTAAGATGCTATATAAGCCCCAAATTCCAAATTCTTCAGTCACATTTAATTCCAATGCAACATACACAATTAAATCTTGTCTTTTCCTCTTGCTAACATGTCTTTGGTAGTTTAATTTGCAGGTCCCCCAAGAATGAACCTAAGAGGGTGGAGGAAAATTTTTCCTGACGATTTGCCACAATCTTCAAAAAAATGTTGACTGAAGAAATGTGTGCAGTGGCTATAATCTTCATCCCACCTCCACCCTAAAGAAGCTCTGAAAAAAGAAATGTCAGAAAAATCATGAGAGTTCTCACAAATTGTGCCCTCTTTGAAAAAAAGCAGATTGAGGAAGTGAGTAGGTAGCTCAGGAAAAAGGGACTGAAAAGGTCTTCAGAGTAGACAAACTCCAAATACATCGCCTATATCCTAGTGAAGAAATGAGGAAACTTCAGGCCCACTGTTTAAAACATAGCATAGCCAACGGTCCACAACAGTAAATCAGAATTTAGCAAAATCAAAAACTAAAAGGAAAGTGAACTATTATAAACTATAAATCTTGAAGTAGAAATACATAAGTAAAATGGAGTAGAATGTTTCTTCCCAGTGGAAGAAAAAGCACGAGGTTTACACAACAAAATGGAGGAAACCATCTGAACTCTGAGATATCCTCCACAGGAAAAGTATATCCCATTGTTAGAAGAAATGAACCCTGGTTCAGACACTTAATAAAATTTCAAAGAAAAAGCACAACCCATTTCCTTTAGAAAAGGCTACACAAACCCCAGCTGAATTACCCTTATTCCCGTAGCCCTCCCAACTATAAGAGTATAGAAAGTAAATACAAGGCATTACCCAACCACCAAACTGTAGCTCAGAGAAGATAAACTGGCCACAGATCAGAAGTCAAGAAGGGGTGCATGGCTGGCTCAGTTAGTGGAGCATGTGACTCTAAGTTTGAGCCCCACATTGGGTGTAGAGATTACTTAAATTTTTTTTGAATCTTTAAAAAAAAAAAAAAAAGAAGAAGTCAAGGATAATTTAGCCATATTGGATTAAAGAAAATATAAAGTCAGAAGAGGGATCCATATCTTTTTTTTTTTAATCTTATTTATTTATTTGACAGAGAGAGACACAGCAAGAGAGGGAACACAAGCAGGGGGAGTAGGAGAGGGAGAAGCAGCCTTCCCGTGGAGCAGGGAGCCCGATGCAGGGCTCGATCCCAGGACCCTGAGATCAGGACCCGAGCCGAAGGCAGACGCTTAACAACTGAGCCACCCAGGCACCCCAGAGGGATCCATATCTTAAGAATGGGCACAATAAAAGGAATATCAAGTCAATCAGAAAATCATATAACAGCATAATGAAAGAAATGAACTTTCTATACAGAAAACCTACAGATAAAAGCTTAGATTATTAAGATCTTTCTTATTTTCTAATATAAGCATTTGGTACTCTAAATTTCCCTCTGTTTTAGTGCTGTAAATTTAATGCTATAAATTTCCCTCTATTTCTGCATCCCACAAGTATTTATATGTTTGCCTGTATTTTCATTTTAATTCAATTCAAACTATGTTGTAATTTCCCTTGAGACTTCTTTCATCTTCTCTGATCCACAGGTTATTTAAAACTATACTGTCTAATTTCCAAACATATGTGTATTTTCCAGACACCTTTTTATACTGTTTTATAATTTAATTCCATTACTGTTAGAGAAAAGACTTTGTATGGTTTAAGTTTTTAAAAATTTCTTAAGGTTTGTTTCATGCCCCAGAATATGGTTTATTTTGGCCAGGGGAGAGCAAGCTATGGCCTATTTTTACATCAAAATCCAGTCCCTGACAGCTTTTGTATGGCTCAATGACGAAGGAATTATCTTTACATTTTAAATGATGAAAATATCAAAAGAACATTGCATGACCTGTGAAAATTACATGAAATTCAAATTTCAATGTCCATAAAAAAAAAGTATTATTGGAACATAACCAAACTCATTTATTTATGAATTATCTAACGCTGCTTTTGCACTGCAGTGGCAGATTTGAATAGTTGTGACAGAAGCCATACAGCTCATAGTGCCTAAATATTTACTATCTGGCCTTTTACACAAAACATTTGCTGATTCTATTCTTTGTATATGTTCTACAAGCACTTGAAAAGAATATATATTTTATTCTTTTGGGTGTTGCATTCTCTATTTCATTTAGATCCAGTTAGTTGATGTTATTCAGTTGTTTTACATCTTTGTTGATTTTGTTTATCACTTATTGAAAGGAATGTTGAAATTTTCACCTACAAATGGATTTGCTCATTTCTCCTTTCAGTTCTACCAGTTTTTGCCTCGTGTATTTTTTTTAAAGCTCTGTTCTTAAGTAGATAAATATTTAGAATCGTTAAGTCTTCTTGGTTCTTTATTACTATGTAATATCCTTGGTAATCTTCCTTGCTCTGAAGTGTACTTTGCCTAATGTTACTATAGCTACTCCAAATATTTTACTAGTATTTGAATGGTATATCTTTTTCCATCCTTTCCTTTTAACCTGCCTACAGCATTAAACTTAAAATGGGTTTCTTTTAGACAGGATATAATAGAGTCTTTTTAAAAATTATTATTGAGGGTGCCTGGGTGGCTCAGGTCATGATCCCAGGGTCCTGGGATTGAGTCCCACATCAGGCTTCCCTTGCTCTGTGGGGAGCCTGCTTCTCTCTCTCCCTCTGCCTGCCACTATCCCTGCTTGTGCTATCAAATAAATAAATAAAATCTTTTTAAAAATTCTGGAAAAAATTATTATTGAATTTAACAACTGCTATCTTTCAATTGTTGTATTTAGACCATTTATATTTAATATAAATATTGACATTTGGATTTAAGACTCCCATTCTATTGTTTTCTCTTTGTCCTTCTGTTTTCATTCCTGTGTTTTCTCTTTCTTGCCTTCTTCTGGATTATTTGAGTATTTTTTCAGTATTTCATTTTAATGTATTGTGTTTTTTATTATATCTTTTTTTAGTGGTTGCTGTAGAGATTTAAAATAAATTTACTTAACTTTGCACAGGCTTCTTAGAATTACTGTTTCTTCCCTTTTTAAACAAGTTTTATTGTAGTAAGAACACTTAACATGAGATCTATGTCCTTAACAGATTTTTAAATCTACAACATAGTACTGTTAACCATAGGCAAAATGTTGTACAGCAAATCACTACAACTAACCCATTTTGCATAACTGAAACTGTATACCTGTTGGTTAATAACTCCCTGTTCCTCCTCCCCCCAGCCCCTGGCAACCACAGAGAATCACTATTTTAACAATTCAAATGAAATACAGAATCTTACCATCATATAGATCCCTTTACCCTCCCCCTTCATATTGTATTGTCTCATAAACTACACTAACATACACTGAAAACCCCATCTGATAGTGGGTTTTTTTCCAGTTGTCAAACATATGTTAGAGAACTTGAAAAAAATAAGAATTGTCTATTATGTTACCCAACAATTTATCATTCCAGTTATTCACACAATTGAACAGATTGGTACCACTGAAATACATCATTACCTATCTCAGTCCTCTGCTCCACCCAGTAACCTTTCTCCACTTCCCTAGTCAATTCCTTTCCATTCTGCACTGTTTTCCTCAACCCTCCCATCCTGCTATTTGTCCCCTTAATCTGAGCAAATGACCCTGCCTCCTAATTCACTGATAAGGGACATCAGTCAGGAAATCCTCAAATTCCTGCTGTCACACTAAACTGACCCATACCCATACCTATCTATTTCCTAAGGCTGGATTACAGGGATGACTGAACAGGTAGCTGCCTGAGTACCAGTCTACAAGAAGTACTTGAATGTCACTGGAATAAACTGGTAACGGGACCATTTAAATCAACTTCTTCATAACTACTTCAAATGACAGCATTTCGTAGAAATTTTTTAAATACTTCTTGTTAACACTAACCTATTGCCATCAAGTATTTTTGCAATTGTATCTACTTATTAAATCGTACAGTGATACTAAAGGCTACACTATGAATCCTGATCTAGATAACTAACAGGTACTTGAAACTTACAGTCAAAATCTGCAGAAAATTTGAAATTAAACCATGCATTGCATGATGCTATTTACCAGGAACAAGCAATTTATTTTTTAACTTAAATTTGAAAACTTTAGTATGCCTCACAGGAAACTGTCTGGTTCAGAAAACAGCATAAGAAAACTGACTAAAGAACCAAAATATAGAAAAGCGAGAAGCACGCTGCCAACATAAAAACCAGAAAAAAATAACTTTAAAACATATTTTGAGCAAGTCTTTCCCACTTTAATAATTTATTCAACAATATTATTGAGCACCAATTATGTGTTGGTACTGTTCTGGGAAACAAGACAAACAAGGGTCCCTGCTCTTGAAGACTTACATTCTGGGAGGAGCAGATAAGAAATAAATGACGATAGGGGTGCCTGGGTGGCTCAGTCGTTAAGCGTCTGCCTTCGGCTCAGGTCATGATCCCAGGGTCCTGGGATCAAGCCCCGCATTAGGCTCCCTGCTCCACGGGAAGCCTGCTTCTCCCTCTCCCCCTGCCTGTGTTCCTTCTCTCGCTGTGTCTCTCTCTGTCAAATAAATAAATAAAAGAAGGGAAGGGGAAGGGGAAGGGAAGGGAAAGAAAAGAAAAAAAAGAAATGATGATAATATATAGTAATAGATACTATTGGGGAAAAAACAGATGATGTGAGAGAGAAGACTGGGCTGGCAAGGCTGCTGCCAGAGACTGAAAGTAAGAAAGGGAAGGTCACAGTATGGTACAAAAGACCTAAGGGATAAAACGAAACCCACCATGCAAAGGTAAGGCACGGGCGGAAACAGAACCAAGCAGAGGGAATACCAAGTCTCCCCAAAAAAATGATCTTGGCCTTTGAAGAACAGAAGAAAAGACTTCTCCATGGCTGAAATATAATAAACTGTAGGCAATAATGGCAGAAATGTAGGGAGAAGTCAGACCAAGTAAGGCTTTATGGGCCACTCAAACTTTAATGAGTATGTATAGATAATGCTATCTAGTCATAAGTGATAGGAAAACTTTTTTTTTTTAACAAAGTTAAAAATGTTAAGCTGTGTTCTGTGCATCTGGTAAATTTATTACAAACATAATGATATATGTATGTATGTAAAATTTTTTCACTAGAAAGTATCTTCCTACCCTCAATAAAATAAATATTTGAAAGAGTGTCTATTTAGATTTTGCTTTCTGCTTGCCTACTGTCATTATGGGATAGGAATCGCTTCTCCTGAGCTCTGGAGCTCATCTCTACCCACCAGAGCCTCTGATGGCTAATGGATAAACTGTGTAAGAGAAAAGTGCCTCCTCTAGGCACCTGAGCCCTACACAAGGGCATAAATTTAGCAGGCAAAGCACCAGATTTCAGCCCTTTCTCACCCACGTGGCCCAGCATCCTTACACATAACCATTTAAGATGGCCTTACCAACCACACCCTCGGAAACTGTACTCCATCAACTAACCCCACTCCTGTGACTTCAGCTGCTCCCGCATAAGCAAAGGACACACACATCAGAAACTGTTTAAAGTTATGCCTTTCTTCTTAGGAAATGCAGAGCATTATTACATATTTACCATTATGTACTGCCAAAGCCTGACAAAGTGCTAAGGCTTTGAATGTTCTGTTAATTTAAAATACATAATCAAAGTTGCAGTAGTTCAAAAGTTATCCCCTTATTAGAAACCACTTATCTTTATTTGGGTAGCTTTAAAATCATGTATACACCTAGTTATTTGTAATCTACACCCTACTTCCTATGGGTGTGAGATATATCACAGTTTGAGAATGAATTTTTGGATCATCTATAATTCCAACTACCATATATCTGAATCCTGGCATTACAGCTTATTATCCTGCCAAAAATAATGATGCAAAAACTGGCAGAGATGCTGATTTGTCTGTCAAGAAAATCTTTTTAAAATAATATAACATTTAAAAATTTCCTAGTCAGCACTTAAAACTTTCAAATGTTTCTAAGCAGAATATGTTCCTTAACATGGACTATAATTTAGCAACAGCAAATGACTAATTTTTTATTATACCTTCACAACTGGTAAGCTAAGAAAATTATTAAGACTTCATGTAACAGTCCAATAAGATTGAAATTTGCATATGAGATATATTACTTAAGGAATTTTAATTTTTTAAAACTTTGTTTTAATAATGCACACATTGTGATGGTTACACAAAGTGATTACCTTCACCTCTGTCTCCAATCTAAAAAATACCTGCAGATCGTAGGGGCCTATAACAACTTTCAGCAAATTAAACACTTCGACTTTGGTCATGCTTTGAGAATGTCTTGAAGTAACCCCAGAGCAAAGACAGACTTTATGCTTCAAAAAATAAGCTTTCAGATAAAAATCACAGCTCATTTGCTCTGAACAAAGTATTTTATCCAGCTCTTCTTCAGCCATCGGTACAACAAAATTGACCTTTGTCATGCATCACTGATTTGGTCATCTCATATTCCACAGATAAGCAGGGAACCCTTAATTACAAAATGTTTTTTTCTTTTAACAGTAATAATATAGTCCAATTTTGGAAAAATTACATATTACCCATAATTCCACCTCCCTAAAAACAAACAGCTTTCCTTTTTTAAAGTATCCAATCATTTTAGATAAAAGACCATTTATATGAAAAACAGGGACCTTAAAAGGAAGTTGTGTTTTTTGTCCGACACATTGAGCTAGTTAGCCAACACTGAAGAAGTCATATTCAAACCAAAGTCAGAAAACTGGTCCAGCAGATCTTAAATGGAAAGATACAAATATAGTAAAACTCCAGAATATGAGTGACTTGCTTTAGCAGTGATTTTTACTATATTTTGAAACAAATCATGAGCTGCAATGTTAAGAGTTTAAACAATATTCAACTTTAAAACTTCGCAGATAATTTACAAATAAAATGATGTGTTGTCTTCCTATCATTGCTTTTTGCTTCACAATAATCTTGGTGAATGGGCAGTGAGCAAGAAGGAGTACTGACAAAGTGAGGCTAGCCATGCATTAACTGTTGAAGCTGTGTGATAGGTACCTAAGAGTTCACTCTATTTCTCAACTTTATATCCAAAATTTTCCAAAATGAAAAGAAAAAAATCAAGGCTTGTCTTTCATATATGTTAATCCAAGTATCATCACAGCGAAGTCACTCTACCGAAAATGGACTGACCATATTGTCACTCAGAGAAATTGGGACTTACCCGCTACTTATCGGGGTCACTGTCTGATGACAACACACTGAGGGATTCTTCAAAATAATTGCTGCAGATGTCAGAAAACCTCTGAAAAAATGAAGAAGAGACCATTCATTAACTCAACCATTCATTCAACAAATATTTACTAAGCACTTACTCTGTGCCAGACCCTGTTCTAGGCACTGGAGTTGTATCAATAAATAAAAGAGATAAAAATCTCTATAGAGCTTGTATTCTAATTGGGAGGGAGTGGGAAGATAATAAATATAATAAATTATATAGTATGTTGGAGGTGATAGATGCTATGGAAAAAAAAATATAGCAAGGTAAGAGAGCATTGAGATAGGGGGTGCGGCAATTTTAAGGAGGATAATCAGGACAGCCTGAACGAAGACTTGAAAGAGAAAAGAAAGTGAGGCCTATGGATATCTAGACAATGTTCTAGAAGACAGAACAGGCATAGATATGCCTGATGTATTAAAAAAAAAACATCTGAATGCCAGAGTGGCTGGAACATAATGATCAAGAAGAAAAATAGTGGAGGAGGAGGCTGGAAAGGAGACTGGAAAGACAACAAGGGAAAGGGGTATGGTCAGGATTAGGCCTTTGTAGGCCACTATAAAAACTGGCTTTACAATGAGTTAAACAGAATGTCAAAATGAAGGATTTCGAGCAAAGTTACATGATTACCCCTTTTCTAATCTGCTTTGACTCTGAGATTCTAGTGCATCAGTGACCTAAATGATTGCTTTCTTGTTATCACCCAAGGCCTGATAGTCAACTCCCTGTCAAATGGTGATGGTTATAGAGGGGCTCCAACTCAGGTGCATTATTCCCAGAAAAGATCTTCTTTGCCTCTAACTCATCAACAATCCCCCACTCAGAAGGGGATATGATGTCACTTCCAAAAGATGACCTACCCAACCCAATCATAAAAATTTGTTCCTGCTTTTGACAAGCAGAAATAATTTGCATTCACACTGTGTTTCAGATTATGCAAATCAGCAAAATAACTGACTTGGTATCAGAGTAACCACAATTAAAAATCTTTAAAGTGCTTATTAACAGCTAAATGATCTCAACAGTTACTTAACTTTTCCTAGTCTCAGTTCTTATAATTTATAAAAGAATAAAAATATCTAAACTCACTTGAGGATTATGTGAATTAAATGAAAAGAATCTATCCCAGCGCCTACATCTAACGGACATTTCATAAATGTGAGATCCATTACCTTGCAGTGCTTAGAGGGCTTCCTGTGTTGCGCTGCATCCTTGAGAATTCAATCCTAGTAGCCCAAGGTTCTGGGGACACCCAAGACGAGAAAGAAGAAGAGTCACACTAGTTTAAGTGAGAATGACTGACTGTTTACAGTTTAATAGTTGAGGCCACTGTGCTGCAGCACTTTAGTAAGATATCTATGCCCCCGGCTGCCAGCCTGGAGCCGAGAACCATTCCTGGGATTAGAGATGCTTCTCCCAGAAAAAAGTGCTGTCTCCCCTGCCCCTCCCATGGGCCCCATGGTGCTGTGCTGTGTCTGTATAATCTATACAAGGGTACTTGTCCTTTCCCTTCGTAAACTACATTTGACAGGGATTAAAGCAATATAAACAGGAAAAAAAGATTTATCTTAGCATCACATTAAAGAAACTACATATATATATATATTTTTTTTTTAACTTGATGCCTTCATTTTGAAGAGAAAGCTTTCAGATTAAGTTTCCCAAAATAGGGGGCTTTCTAGACATAGGACAAACATGGCTGATATAAACCTATAGGTCTTTCACTAAAATTCCCAAAAAAAAAAAAAAAAAACCCCAAACCTCGAGTTTATTACTTTATTGGAATTTTCCTGCAGGAAGGAGAAAAAAAAAATCAAAAAGTGTTATTTGGAAGTGAATACTTATGCTGATGTATCAATATTGAAAAAAAATCCTAAAATCATTTGACTATGTTTTAGTTGCCAGCCCTTGGATTTTATAGATACGCAGGCATTTTTATAGTAACTAGCATTTGCATCTTATTCCTCCTTATTTTGTACCTTAGTTAACCTGGGAGAAAATACAAGGCAGACTGCATGACAAATGAATGTTCACGTACTTGCCTTTATAAGTGATAAATGATACTTTCCCTCATTTCCTTCAAATTTTTTTTCTTCAACTTTTGTATGTAACAACTAAATATCAGTAGTTTGCCATTCACTTCATAAATTGGCAAATGTAGTAAAACAGAATTCTTCTGGCTCTTAAGTGGAGGGATTTTGTTGCTAAAGGAGGGGCAAAGAGTGCTTTTTCAAGCAATGTTTCATTATAAAAAGGTGTCTCTGTGTAGCTGTAAATTGTCCGCTCTGACTGACCACTTGTCCCCTTTTATCCAGGAGAGAGTAAGGAATGCTGCCTTGGTGTGCAGCAAAGGATTCTGAGTCATCTGGCCAGGTGAGACATCATCATTCCAGGTTTTCATCTCCAGTGCTAGACCTAACTAGACAGAGTCAGGGTTCTGGAAGATTCCTTCAACTACCTGGGCATCTTCCTATTAATTAGCTTGTTTCCTTTTGACTCCTCTGCTGTTTTGCCTTAAGAAAGCAAAGATGCCCAATTCTTTAATTAAATAGCTCATTGCTTCTCCCATCATAAAGGTGCTTGCATTTTCTTTCCGGCTAGAGAACATCCCCCCTCAAAGCAGGTAATACTCCCTGACAACTGCATCTAGGATAACTGAAACCTTGTGCTCCGCTAGAGTCCTAGAGTAGAAATAACATGGTCCTATGTCATTAATATTTGGTAGAAATCACCTACTTTGCCATCCTAAGAGCGACAAGCTGCTGAACCCTAGCAGGAAGGAACCTGGGACCAGCAGCCTATAGTTGTTTCATACACTGGTTTACCTACATTTGATCTTGATGAACTTCAAGGATTTTTTTTTTCCCAACACATTTTGGTACCATGGATCATCTGTGGTCAGAATTCCACAGTAGCAAAGTGGTTTTCTCCATTTAGAAAGGACAGTTTTGCTACACTTAACATCATTAGGAAATATTTCTAAGATGAACATTGATGCTTTAAAAGTAAAAGCACTTTTGTAAATATCTGCTATCTTATCTGCAGCTGTTGCTTTTTTTTTTTTTTTTTTTAAGATTTTATTGGTCAGAATGAGAGAGAACACAGGCAGGGGGAGTGGCAGGTAGAGAGAGAAGCAAGCTCCCCGCTGAGCAGGGAGCCCGATGCAGGGCTCGATCCCAGGACCTGGGATCATGACCTGAGTTGAAGGCAGACGCTTAAGTGACTCAAGCCACCCAGGGGTCCCAGCTGTTGCTTTTTTTTTTTTTTTTTCCCTAAAGAGTTTAAAGGAAGAATATATTTGAACCACATAAACAAAAAGGTACTACATAAGAAAAAATAATGTAACAATTTATGTAAGTACCTAACATGAGCATGTTCTTACATCTAAAACAAAAAATAAAAAGGTAATATGGGTAATATACATATATATGTATATATATATATATATTTAACAAGTGTGCATTAAAGAATTCTCTAATATAGAACATTTAAAATTGTGCGGAATACTTTCCATGATACAGAAAACAATTGTTAAAATAGGCACATCCACATTTCTTATAAAAATATGCTTGCCAAAGATAAAATTCATCTGAGTACTCATTTCTCAGATGTGCAAAAACTATGAAGTTGTTAATCACTGGATACTGCCTCCCACTTCTGCATTGTGAGTTTCAAGACTGATTGGTATGAATTATGAATTACAATTACTGTTATTTTTCAATGTTTCTGCCAAGCTCCCTATAGAATGCACCTATTTAATATGAATACTTGAAACAACAATATTATTTGTACTTAAAAGTCACTTCCTTAATGTTTTCTTTTTTTTAAATAGGCACAATATTTGGGAAATAGTTATTACCACAAACAGTGCTTTGGAAAATTCTGCAACTGTTCTTATTGACAAACATTCCAAATAATTCAGTGAGGGAAATGACAACACTACTTTTCTCAGATCAATTCATCAGGTTGATGCTTCCTTTGGATGTAGAGCATAGAGTTGCCATAGTCACTGTTTCCTCCTCATTTTCTCCCAGCCAATTTGTGTATGACCATGGTAACCAACCCCTTGATTTGGTGTCAAGGTCTCCATGAAGTCAGCCACATTTTTCCTCAGGGATAACAGCGAGATAACATTTTTTTCTTTCTTCCTTTCTTTCATTCTTTTCTTTCTTCTTTTTTTTAAAGATTTCTTCATTTAGAGAGGGAGAAAGTACATGCATGCACATGGGGGGAGGGGCAGAGGGAGAGAATCTTCAAGCAGACCCCCCATAGTGGGCAGACCCCCACCCCCACCCCTACTCTGGCTGGATGCCAAGACCCATGAGATCATGACCTGAGCCAAAACCGGGAGTCAGTTGCTTAACTGACTGAGCCACCCAACCGCCCCAAGGTAACATCTCCTTGCACCATGCTACATAAGGTCTTACCAGCATTATACGGAAAAATAGTGGGGTTTTTTTAAGATTTTATTTATTTGACAGAGAGACACAGCGAGAATAGGAACACAAGCAGGGGGAGTGGGAGAGGGAGAAGCAGGCTTCCCACTGAGCAGGGAGCCCGATGTGGGGCTCGATCCCAGGACCCTAGGAGCTGAAGGCAGACGCTTAATGACTGAGCCACCGAGGCACCCCGAAAAATAGTTTTTAACTTATTTTTTTTTATCATGTTCAGTCCAATCACAATCTGAAGCATTTATTATCTTCTCTCAACTCTCTGGAACTACTGATGTGCTATTAAACATATCAAAGGGCTATCATATGTTCTGGTTAAAGGAGCTGGGGCATTTTATTTTTTTAAAGATTTTATTCATTTATTTGTCAGAGAGAGACAGCACAAGCAGGGGAGTGGCAGGCAGAGGGAGAAGCAAGCTCCCCGCTGAGCAGGGAGCCCGATGTAGGACTCCATCCCAGGACCCTGGGATCATGACCTAAGCCAAAGGCAGACACTTAACCGACTGAGCCACCCAGGCATCCCAACTAGGGGCTAGAAGCAGAGGTAGAGTGGACCTATATATGGAGCCTACTTTTTGATCCAGTCATGTTGTTTCTATTATTGACAAAGACTGAGGAGTTCCTAATATTGGGATAAAGACTGGAGTCTTTATTTCTTTTATTATATTATTTTCTCTGAAACTTTGGTATGATCACAGATTTCCTGCCAGCTAGGTAGTTTGAAATTAGTAATTCTACATCATATGTGTGATGCTAATGCACGTGAGTTACAAAACTACAATATTTATCAACCAAGAACCAGAATCACCTCTTCAAGTAGGTGAAGGAAATTAGCAGGAAATTTATTTTATTACTTGCAAACATCTGTAACAAATATTTGGCAAGAAGTAACAGTTTCTATATATTTTATTTGTCCTCTTTCTAGACTTTAGTGCATTTCATTCTCTTTGACTTTTCATCTGACCATCAACTTTGCTTGAGGTTTCTCCAAAAATCTAGATTATTTCTATGTTCAGCATTTTTTTAAGATTTTATTTTTAAGTAATCTCTACACCCAATGTGGGGCTTGAACTTACAACCCCAAGATCAAGAGTTGCATGCTCTGTGGACTGAGCCAACCAGGTGCCCCCTTGGTACCTTTTTAGAGATACATTTATATATTTTACACTGAGTTCTGTCTTCTCCAATTTGCATATAATCTCTTCATGAATTTTTTTGAATTATTAACAAAAGGAAATTTTTAACAATCCACAACAGATTTAAGACCAGATTGGTCAACAAAGGAGACTTGGTATTAACCTATTTCACCAATTTTGGCCATTCCACCTGCCTGCCACTTTTAGAATGATACCAAAGTTAATTGTGCAGTAATGATTTTTCATAAGTTTTTCATAACTTTTCCTAAGCTTATTAAATTTCACAGTCCAGTATTGAATTGTTCCATAATATTCTGGTGGAATTTGGAACCGAAAGGCTCACATGTGGCAAGACATACACAACTCTAAAAATTATCTAGTTTACCAAGGCCTGCCTATCTCCTATTATGAATAGATCATTTTATAGACATTCATGTTTTATCTTGAAAATGCAACCCACAGAGTCTAATATGCCTAAAGGGTCTATATTTTTAAATAATCTAATTCAGCAATTTCAAAAAGACTCCACAATGGATAGTTTGAGGAAATACAGCATCTTCCTCTAGTAAATTGACAATACCTATTAATACATTAAAGGCTATGAAAAGTCATGCAGTTCAGACAAAAAAAAGGTTATTTTGTTTTAACTATAGAATGTTTTCTCCTTCACGGGTATTCTATTATCATGTCAAAAACTGGTTTATCACAAAACACAGTTTGAAGAATGCTGATTCTATCTGGAAATCAAAATCATTTTCAATATTATCATCAAGGGGTGGCATCCCCTAATAAAAGGGAATTGATTTTTAAACACGTGGCAATTTAGGGGCGCCTGGGTGGCTCAGTCGTTAAGCATCTGCCTTCAACTCAGGTCATGATCCCAGGGTCCTGAGATCCAGCCCCACATTGGGCTCCCTGCTCAGGGGGAAGCCTGCTTCTCCCTCTCCCACTCCCCCTGCCTGTGTTCCCTCTCTTGCTGTGTCTCTCTCTCTCTGTTAAATAAATAAATAAATCTTTTAAAAATAATAAAAATAAACAAACATGTGGCAATTTAAAATTTTTTACATATTTTTGGAACTCTGTGGTGGCATTTTGATTATAATTATCAGAATGGGTGAGGTGCTGCTGATATTTAGTGGACAAGAAGCAAGTGAGCACGGAGGATGGTTCCATACAATGAAGAAATGTCCCACGACTTCCAAACTCCTTATGATTATAAGGGAAAAATTTATAATTATGTAAGCCTAGAATCTAATTACATATTTCATATAAACACAATGTACTCTCGCATGCTATTGATAAGTGCTAAAGTTTTTAAGAATGCAAAGTTTGGAATTTTTTCAAGAGCAGTTCACCATTTCAGAAAATCACACTACTAAAAGAAACACCACTCGTGATATTTTAAACATCAATAAAATGCACCTCTGTCACTTTGTACAGTCTATTTAACAGTGATTCTGTTATAAGTGCAAGACTCTGACCACTTCCTTGGAACTTCTGGTGCAGTCCTGCCTGAGCACTTATACACTGAAATATCTAATATTTTATTATAAGTCAGTTTCCCTTATTGCTTTTTAATAGGATTTCAAACATTATATTGCCTTTTATTTTTTTAAAGATTTGTTTGAGAGCGAGAGAGAGAGATTGCACACTCATGCACTGGGAAGGGAATCTCCAGCAAACTCCCCACTTGAGCATGGAGCCTGACTCGGGGCTCCATCCCACAACCCTGAGATCATGACCTGAGGCAAAAATCAAGAGTCAGATGCTCAACCGACTGATCCACCCAGGTGCTCCTATATTGTCTTTTTAAATTAGATGTATAAATAGGTTGTACTGTTTATAAATTTTATTTCAGGATAATAAAGTGGATGTGAAAAAGAATTTTATTTTTTAAAGGATGGTGTTCAGTCTGATGAGATTGAGAACTACTGATCTGTAAGCTTTGGTTCTCTAAAGATGAAGATTTGAATTAGAACAATCTATGACTGACCAAAAACATGATTAAATTAAACCACGAATATGGTGTGGTTAAGATAAATACGGGGGGTGCCTAGCTGGCTTAGTTGGTAGAGTGTGCAACTCTTAATCTTAGGATCGTGAGTTTGAGCCCTACATTGGGTATAGAGGTTACTTAATAAATATTTTTTAAAAAGATAAATATTGGGAAATAAAGTACGTTTAAGATATAATAATTTATTGTTGATAACACTGCTATAAACACTGGGGTACATATATCCCTTCAAATCAGTATTTTTTATTCTTTGGGTAAATACCTAGTAGTGAATTGCTGGGTGGTAGGGTAGTTCTATTTTTAACTTTTAGATGAACCTCCATACTGTCTTCCAGAGTGGCTGCACCAGTTTGCATTCCCACCAACAGTTTACAGCAGCATTATCAACAAAGCCAAATTATGGAAAGGGCCCAAATGTCCATCGACTGACGAATGGGTGAAGAAGTTGTGGTGTGTGTGTGTACATAAATACATACATACACAATGGAATATTACTTAGCCATAAAAAAAGAATGCAATCTTGCCATTTGCAAGGACATGGATAGAGCTAGAGTGTATTATGTTAAGCAAAATAAGTCAGTCTGAGAAAGATAAATACATTATGATTTCACTCATGTGGAATTTAAGAAATGAAACAGATAAACACGGGGTGGGGGGGGAGAGGCAATCCAGAAAACAGACTCCTAACAACAGAGAACAAACTGAGGGTTGCTGGAGGGGAGGTTGGCAGAAGGATGAATTAAACAGGTGATAGGTATTAAGGATGGCACTTGTTGGGATGAGCACTGGGTGTCATATGTAAGTGATGAATTACTAAATTCTACTCCTGAAACTAATATTACACTATATGTTAACCAACTGCAATTTAATTAAAAAGTTGAAACAAACAACGACAAAAAAAGATAAAATAATTTATCAAGTCTTTACTATGTGCCTAGCACTTGATTACACTGATAGACAAAGAGGTTTAACACAGGTCAGTCTCTGCCTTCGTGGAACTTACAGGGAATTGAAGGAGACAAAGCCACAGTTAAAACAAAGAACTAAATGCCAGTTAACTTTTAAACTTTTGTGAAACAAATGTTCATAATTAAGCAACAGTCTTAGGAGCCTGGTGTGGTCAAGAAAGCCTCAGAATAAGACAGACCTTCTGTTGTGCATTCCAGAATTAACTGGACAGCTTTAGCAAGTTATGTGTACATGACCAAAAAAAAGACCAGCCCATTTGCCAAGGGAGGGGGAAGAGGGGGGGCAAAGTTAGATCCTGGGAGAACCAGTGAGAGAGAAATGCTGGAACTAGAGGATGAAAAGCCTTGAAAGGCATAAGAGCCTGAATTTAAAATAACAGAAGAAAAGGAAGCTCCTATAGACTCCCAGAGAGAGTAGTAAAGATAAATACTTTAGGATAAGACTAATAGTAATACATAGAAGAGACAGACCTACTTAGAGAAAGACATGTATAAATAATCTCACAACACTGGGAGGGGGAGTGTGAAGTACAAAGATAAGTTTTACATCTGATGAAACTGAGATGATCGGTTTGAATAGATAGTTTTAAAAACCAACATAAAGTGGAGCGCCTGGGTGGCTCAGTCAGTTAAGCATCTGACTCTTGATTTCAGCTCAGGTCATGATCTCAGGGTCTTGAGATCGAGCCCCATGTCACACTCTGTGCTGGGCACGGAGCCTGCTTAAGATTCTCTCTCTGCCCCCCCCCCCCACTCTCTCTCTCTCTCTTAAAAAAAAACAAACAAAAATCCCCAAACCAACATAAAGCTAACAGCTGAATCTCTCATCATCAGAATGAATGAGCTCAGAGAGAAAATGCAGAGAGAGACAGAGGTGGAAGATAGGGCCTTGGACAGCACTCACTGGCTAGAGAACCAGAAGAACCACACAGCAGCCAAAGAAGGTGAATATTACTTTACATACAAATGATAAAACTATGGAAAGCTTTACTCTTGCCAGGGAAGTGGTAGAAACTAAAAATATAAATTATTTTTTTAAGAATTAAGAAAGTTTATAGACCACGGAGTCATAACAGTTTACAAATATGATATAAACCCCTAAACTTTTAGGTTGATAACAAAGATTACAGCCTGTAGATAAGTAATGTATACATCCTTCCATGAAGAAGGCTTTTCTAAAAGAAACACACACTACTTACAGAAAAGGGATTCTGTCATATATAGGTGAGTCAACAGACCCATAGATGCTATTACAAACTTTCAGAAAATAACAGTAAGCAGAAATGAACTATAAACTCATGATCAATCATCACAAAAAGTTGCATCACCATAAGGATTACTGTGACTCAATGTAACAGACAAAAAAGTTGTCTAAAGGGCAGTCCAGCTTAGAGCACAGATTTAGTTATATGCAATAACAGAGGTTATAGCAGAAGGAATGTCTATATTCCTCATAAATCATCCTTTATTATCTATGTTCATTTGTAATCTGAAATTACTTAAATTTCTCAACCTTATGAATCTACCTCTAGATTGTTTTAGCAGCCAATTCTCTACAGAAATTAATCAACATGCCATTATGACTAAACATTCCCAAGATTAAATGTTAACTACAGTTGCAATCTATGAATGTGAAGAGTTCAGTAAATAGAATAACCTTGTCCCAGTTGCCTTGGGACAGTCAATTCACACCTTTTTAGGAAGGATCATTAGTAGTACCCTCTTTCACTCTTAAAGTATAGCTAATAAGTTACATGGATCCCACATCAATGAAGACAGGAAATTTTTATGAACTACACTTATTTTTTACTTCATGTTTATTCCTAATCTATAAGAACACCTCTCATAGCCTATTAACATCCATTATAACTGCCAATAACTTGTAGAGTCCTGCTTACTAGGTCAAGATCTAGCGCTGAGATAGCTAGGGACTGCTTCCTAGTGGTAGGGTGATTCTTGAATGTTCCTGACCCCACCTCTGTTTCAATAACATCTTGTCAAGCCTGGTTAGGTTCCCCCATACCTACTTATCAGCTTCATCCCAGCTCTTTCCATCCCATACTTTTTCCCTCTTGTTCTTAATAAGCTCTTATGTGTCCTTCATTCAAACCAAGCTAATGAGAAATGTATCCCAAATATGAAAGATCATTCTCCACATGTGGAAGTTTTTACTTTACAGAAAAAAAACAGGCTTTGTTTCCTCTAAGATCAGGAACAAGAGAAGGATGCCCACTTTTGCCACTTCTATTCAACACAGTACTAGAAGCTCTTGCCAGAGCAACTGGGTAGGAAAAATAAAACGCATCAATATTGGAAAGGAAGAAATAAAACTATCTCTATCCGCAAATGACATGATCTCTGTAGAAAATCCTAAAGAATCCACCAAAAAAATCTGTTAGAGCTAAGAAATAAATTCAGCAAAATTGCAAGATACAAATTAACATGCAAAAATCAGTTGTATTTCTACACACTAGCAATGAGCAATCTGAAAAAAGAATTAAGAAAATGATATCATTCATAAGGGTACTGAAAGTATAAAATCATCCTTACACCCATTAGGATGGCTACTATCAAAAAAAGAAAATAATGAATGTTGGTGAGGATGTAGAGAAATTGGAACTTTTGTGTACTGTCGGTGGGAAGGCAAAATGGTGCAACCACTATGGAAAGAGTACAGTGGTTTCTCAAAAAAAAAAACTAAAATAGAATTACCGCATGATCCAGCAATTCTACTTCAGTGGGATATACCTAAAAGAAGTAACAGCTGAATCTCAGACATGTATTGTTATAGACTAAATGGTGTCCCCACAAAAGTCCTATGTTGAAGTCCTAATCCCCAGTACACCTCAGAATGTGACTGTATTTGGAGATAACACATTAAAAGAGGTCATATGGGGGCGCCTGGGTGGCTCAGTCGGTTAAGCGTCTGCCTTCGGCTGAAGTCATGATCCCAGGATCCTGGGATCGAGCCCCTTGTTTATTAAGAACAAAAGGAAAAAAGTATGGGATGGAAAGAGCTGGGATGAAGCTGATAAGTAGGTATGGGGGAACCTAACCAGGCTTGACAAGATGTTATTGAAACAGAGGTGGGGTCAGGAACATTCAAGAATCACCCTACCACTAGGAAGCAGTCCCTAACTATCTCAGTGCTAGATCTTGACCTAGTAAGCAGGACTCTACAAGTTATTGGCAGTTATAATGGATGTTAATAGGCTATGAGAGGTGTTCTTATAGATTAGGAATAAACATGAAGTAAAAAATAAGTGTAGTTCATAAAAATTTCCTGTCTTCATTGATGTGGGATCCATGTAACTCCATGTAACTCCCTCTGCCTCTGCCTGCAGCTCTCTCTGCTTGTGCTCTCTCTCTGACAAATAAATAAATAAAACATTTAAAAATAAATAAATAAATAAAGAGGTCATATGGTGGGTCCTACTCCAATATGACTGATGTCCTTTTAAGAAGAGGAATAAATACCAGGGTTGTACACACACAAAGAAAAGGCTATGTGAGAGAACAGAGAGAAGGCAGTCATCTGCAAACCAAGGAGAAAAGCCTCAGGAGAAATCAGCCCTGATGACACCCTGACCTAAGACTACTGGCCTCCAGAACTGTGAGAAAATAAATTACTGTTGTTTAAGCCATCCAGTCTGTACTATTTTCTTATGGCAGTTCAACTAAACTAATAAATTTGTACACTCAATCCAGAGCAGCATTATCCACAATAGCCAAAAGGTAGAAGCAATACAAGGGTCCATCAATAGATAAATGGATAAACAAAACGTGGTACATCCATACAATGAAATTTTACTCTTTTAAAAGAAAATTTAAAAGAAAATTCTGACATGGTATAACACAGAAGAATCTTGAGGACATTATCTTAAGTGAATAAGTTAGTCACAAAAGACATATATTGTATAATTCCACTTTTATTAGATACATATAATAGTCAAATTCAGAGGCAAAAAGTAGAAGGGTGGTTGCCATGGGTTGCAGAAAAGGAGAATACAGAGTTGTTTAATGGATATAGTTTTAGGGGTGCCTGGCTGGCTCAGTCAGTAGAGCATGTGACCCTTGATCATGAGTTTGAGCCCCACATTGGGCACAGAGTTTACTTAAAATAAAATAAAACGTTCTTTAAAAAAAAAAAAAGGGTACGGGGCACCTGGGTGGCTCAGTCGTTAAGCATCTGCCTTTGGCTCAGGTCATGATCCCAGGATCCTGGGGTTGAGCCCCACGTCGGGCTCCCTGCTCAGCGGGAAGCCTGCTTCTCCCTCTCCCACTCCCCCTGCTTGTGTTCCCTCTCTTGCTGTGTCTCTGTCAAATAAATAAAATCTTTAAAAAAAAAAAAAGGGTACAGAGTTTTACTTTTGCCTGATAAAAAAAAGTTGCAGAGATTGGTTGCACAACAACGTGAATGTGCTTAATACTACTGAATTGTACACTTAAAAATGGTTAAGATGGTTAACTTTACGATACATGTATTTTGCAATACTTACAATTTTTTTTAAAAAGAAAATATTTAGGAATTATTTTAACCAAGGAGGTATAAGACTTGCACACTGAAAGTTATAAAACACTGCCAAAAACAATTAAAGAAGACATTAATAAATGGAAAGACATTCATGTTCATGGACTGGAAGACTTAATATTGCTAAGATGATAGTACTACCCAAATAATACACAGATTCAGTGCAAAATCCCAATAGCATTTGTGGCAGAAATGAAAAAAAAACAAAAACCTAAAGTTCATATGAAATTTCAAGGGACCCAGAGTAGCCAAAATAATCTTGGAAAAGAACAAAACTGCAGGACTCACATCTACAATTTCAAAACTTACTAAAAGCTACAGTTATCAAAAGAGTAGTGGTACTGGCATAAAGACAAATAGACCAATGGAACAGAATAGGGAGCCTAGAAATAAACCCTCACATACACAGTCAAATGATTTTCAACAAGGGTGCTAAGACCGTAAAATAAGGAAAGTAGTCTTTTCAACAAACACTGTTGGGGAAAACTGGATATCTACATGTAAAAGATGAAATTAGATACTTATCTTGCCCACATTCAAAAATTAACTCAAAATGGATCAAAGAACTAAATTTAAGACCCAAAACCACAAAACTGATAGAAAAAAATAGGGAGAAAGTTTCATGACATTGGATTTGGCAAAGATTTCTTGGATATGACACCAAAAGTACAGGCAACAGAAGTAAAACTGAATAAATTAGAATACATTGGGCACCTGGGTGGCTCAGTCTGTTAAGCATCGGCCTTCGGCTCAGGTCATGATCCTAGAGTCCCGGGATCGAGTTCCGCGTCAGACTCCCTGCTCAGTGGGGAGTCTGCTTCTCCCTCTGCCCTTCACCAACCTCCCCCAAATAAATAAAATCTTAAAAAAAAATAAAATTAGAATACATCAAAATTTAAAACTTTGTTTCCCAAAGGACACTATCAACAAAGTGAAAAGACAACCCATGGAATAGGAAAAAATATTTGCAAATCATATATCTTATAAGGCCTTAATATCTGGAATACATAAAGAACTCCTCCAACTCCAAAACAACAACAAAACAACCTGATTTAAAAATGGGCACAAGATTTGAAAAGACATTTCTCCAGAGAAGATACACAAATAGCCAATAAGCACATGAATAGGTGCGCAAGATCACTAGTCATTAGGAAAACACTAATCAAAACCATACTGAGATAACATTTCACACACATCAGGATGCCCATTATATTAAAAAAAAAAGGGGGGGGAGGGGAATACCAATATCAGCAAGGTTATATAGAAATTGGAACACCTGTGCATTGCTGGTGGGAATGTAAAATGGTACAGCCACTACGGAAAACAGCATGGTGGTTCCTCAAAAAATTACAACTTACATGATCCAGCAATTCCACTTATGTGTATATACCCAAAAGAATTGAAAGCAGGGTCTTTAGCAGATATTTGGATACCATGTTCCCATAGTATTCTTCACAATAGCCAAAAGGTAGAAATAATCCAGGTGTCCATCAACAGATAAACAAACACAAAGTGGTATACACATACAATGAAATGTTCATCCTTAAAAAGGAAGGAAATTTTGGCACATGCTACGCTATAGATGAATCTTAAAGACATTATGCTAAGTGAAATAAGCCAGACACAAAAGGACAAATAATGTATGTTTCCCTTTATAGGACATAATCAAATTAGGCAAATTCATAGGGACAGAAGGTAGATCAGAGGCTACCAGACTCTGAGAGGGAGGAGGAAATGGAAGTTATTGCTTAATGAGATAGACTTTCTATCTGGGGTAATGACAAAATTTTGGAAATAGACTGCAGTGATGATTGTACAACACTGTGGATGTAATTAATGCCACTGAATTCTACACTTAAAAATGGTTACACTAGCAAATTTATGCTATAGATATTTCATCACAATAAAAAAAACAAGCTTGAAATTACGTTTAATTGGATTAGTATAATGAAATCCAAATGATTTGAATTTATTTATACATTCAGTCATTCACTGACATTTTATATAGCACATATTATGTGCCAGGCACTTGGCTAGATTCTAGGGATAAAGTGATAAACAGGCACTTATGATAATGTGTTAATAACATTAATAGCTAACATTTTTGGGGTACTCTTACATGCTCCCAACAAACTAATTGCTATTATTATCCTCATCTTACTGATGAATAAACTGAAGCTTAGAAAGAATACCTTGCAAAATATTACACTGCTGGACTCCATACTCTCAACCACTATTCTGCAGGAAGAACATTTGCTACTATGAGAGGACATAAGCAAGGCAATTAGTCACCCACGGTTTAAGTAGGTCTAAGTAAAGACTTGGAAGCTGGGTAGGAATTTGGCAAGAGAGGGCATGTTAAAATGTTTCTTACAGCAGGAGTAAAAAGTCTAGAAGAAAAAGCAGAGTTCAGTCTGGAAACTTCAAGCAGCTTAGTGAAGGTAGAGCTTAAAGTGTCAAAGATGAATTGCCAAAGATAAGACTGGAATAGGAAGCAGAACAGAGAGGTCTTGTTTTGGCTTTATCTATTGTGAAATAAATCACTACAAAGTTTAGTGGTTTAAAACAACATTCATTTTGTTATCTCTCATTACTCCATGGATTGACTGGGCTCAGCTGGGCAGTTCTCTAGCTTATTTGATGTCACCTGGGGGTGAAAACACCTAGGAGTTTTCCAGGTATGGAACATGTATAATAATCTCTCCTCTAGGTCTGGCATCTTAGAAGGACATCTAGAAGTCTGAATTCAGCTGGGATGCTGGGATGTCCAGCACTGGCTTGACTTACAAGGAACTTCGGGTACAAAAGTTGAAGTTATCAGGCATTTTTAAGGCTGAAGCCTGGAACTGGCACAATGTCACCTCTGCCATGCTCCATTACTTAAAGTGAGTAACAAGGTAAGCTCAGATTCAGAATGAGAGGACCAAACAAGGGCCTGAACCCTAGGAGATGTGGTTCACTGGGGGCCATCTTTGGAAACGAGCTACCACAGATTTTATGCATAGGTGCAAGACTGGAGAAATACCAACCAGTTACAACATCATTAGAATAAACTAGCTAAGAGACTGTAATGACATTTTGTATTTGTATTTGGGGTGTGGACAGGTAAATAGAATAAAAAGCTGTTAAGTGATAAAATGGACCAAACTTGATGAGTAACTGACAATGAGTGTTGAGGAAGGACCACAGTGGTTAGAATGCAGATGACCCTCTGGTTTCCTTGTTTAGCTCATGCGTTGATGGAGTTGTTATTCGCGGAGATAAAGGATAGAGCAAGAAGAGCAGATGTGGTAGTAGAGGTACTATGGTATTTCCAGACAGAAATTGGATCTAGAAATTAGGGCTGAAAATACAAATTTAGAACTGAAAATATGGGAGTAGATTAATTAGCCAGGGTGAGTTTAAGTAAGAAGACAGCCTAGTGTGGAGTCTTGAGGAACAACACTATTTTTTTTAATATTTTATTTTATTTATTAGAGAGAACGAGAGAGAGAGAGAGAGCATGAGAGGGGGGAGGGTCAGAGGGAGAAGCAGACTCCCCGCAGAGCAGGGAGCCTGATATGGGACTCGATCCTGGGACTCCAGGATCATGACCTGAGCCGAAAGCAGTCGCTTAACCGACTGAGCTACCCAGGTGCCCCAGAACAACACTATTTAATACAGCAGCAAAGAGGGAGTCACAAGAATTCTAAGAAGAAGGAAGAAGAGACATTACAATAAAAACCAGAATAGTAGAGTATGAAAAACACCAAAAGAAAAAAGTATTTCATAAAAGAGAAAATGATTCCTAGTATCAAACGCTATCGAGAGATGAACTATGATTAAGACAAAACTATTGCTCAGATCACAAACAAATAAGTTACTAGTGACTTTGGCAAAAGCAGTCTTAGGGGTGGGAGTTTCACGATAGTGAATTAAAAAGTGAATAGATGGGGAGAATGTGAAAATAACAAACAGAAAATATTTTCAAGAAGCTCAACTGTTAAACAGAGGAAGACCTAGTGGTAGGTACAAGACAAGCAGTCAAGAGAGAGTTTTGTTTTTAGACGATTTTATTTTTAAGTAATCTTTACACCCAACCTGGGGCTTGAACTTACAACCCCGAAATCAAGAGTCACATGCTTTATTGACCAAGCCAGTCAGGCACCCCAAGAGAGGGTTGTTTTTTTTTAAGATGGTAGAAGTTAAAGCATGTTTAAGTACTGTTGAGATGAAGCTAATAGAGAAGGAGAAAGAAACTGAAGATGCCAAAAGAGAGAGCTCTGAGGAAGCACAAGGGGATAAGATGCACAACACAGAAAGAGATTTTCCTCAGACAGGAGAAGAGAACCATCATGCCTAGCAGTGGACAGGACGTAAAGAATGGCTGTGAGTACAGGTTAAACTGTAGCATGGCACATATATACATAGAGAGAGAGAGAGAGAGTATCCATATAGATGGTCCCTAACTTAGAATTTTTTGACTTCACAACAGTGCAAAAGTGATACACATTCAGTATAAACCATACTTCGAATTTTGAATTTTGATCTTTTCCCAGACTTGTGATTCCCAGTAGAATACTCTCTCATGATGCTGGGCAGTGACAGCCAGCTTCAGCTCCCAGTCCACCATGACAACACAAAGGTTAACAAGTGATACCCTACAACCATTCTGTTTTTCACTTTCAGCGCAGTATTCAATAAATTATAGGAGATACTCAACACTCTATTACAAAATAGGCTTTCTAATAGATAATTTTGCCCAACTGTAGGCTAATGTAAGTGTTCTGAGCACATTTAAGGTAGGCGAGGCTAAGTTGCAACAATTTGGTAGGTTAGGTGTATTAAGTGCATTTTGACTCAAAATATTTTCAACTTACAACGGGTTTATTGGGACATAACCCCAAGAAAGATCTGTAGTTGAAAGTCAAGGGCATTCTCCTCTGACACCTTCTATAGCATTTTGTCAGTGAAGTAGGATATGGGGTCATCTGCTGAGAACATGGATACGAGGTTTGAGAAGAGTGAAAGGTTTTAAGAAGCCACTATCAAGACTGAAGTATTAGAAAACAGAAATATTGCTAGAATGCTTGAGAACCAAAGACCAGGTTGGTAACCAAGACTCTACAATATTCTCATTTGGCTCAAATCTGTGCTTTTTTCTTAAAGCAATCAGTAATCAGGTAAGTAAAATTATATGGATTCAAGGAAGGAGTTGTGCTGAAAAACCATGGTAGATGGATAACAAGAAAATTACAAATTTTATCAAGATATCTATTGATACCTTTAGACTATTCTCTTTTATTCAATAAACAGACTCATAATTCCACTAACAAGGTATTTTGCTAGAAGGATATATTGCAATACTTTAGGTACTATTGAGAGGCGTTGCACAATATGGAGCAGGTCCCCATTTGTTTTATTTATTTTTAAAGGGCCTCATTTTAAAGGGCCCCTGTAAGACAGAGACCAGGGAACCGTACCAGCCACTCAAGGATCAATACCACTATTCACAGCTGTATAAAAATAATAAGAGCCACATACGAAATTTAAAATGGTCTAGTATCTACATTAGAAAAGTAAAAAGAAACAGGTGAAATTTTTTTTTAAAGATTTTATTTATTTATTTGAGACAGAGAGAATGAGAGACAGAGAGCATGAGAGGGAGGAGGGTCAGAGGGAGAAGCAGACTCCCTGCCGAGCAGGGAGCCCAATGCGGGACTCGATCCCGGGACTCCAGGATCATGACCTGAGCCGAAGGCAGTCGCCTAACCAACTGAGCCACCCAGGCGCCCCCAGGTGAAATATTTTTAATAATATGTTTTCTTTAACATAACATATACTATATAAAATATTTCATTAAGCAACTAATAAAAAATTACTAAGGAGATATTTTTTTTAAAGATTTGCTTATTTGAGAGAGACCAAGTATGGGGGTAGGGGGGAGGCAGAGGGAGAGGGAGAAAGAGTCTTAAGCAGACTCCACACTGAGCGTGGAGCCTGACCCAGGGCTCCATGTCACAACCCTGAGATCACGACCTGAGTCGAAACCAAGAATCACTCGAAAGCTTTAACAGTCTGTGACACCCAGAAGCCCCACTAAGGAGATATTCTACATTTTTTTATACTAAGTCTTTGAAATCCAAGGTGAATTTCACACTTACATTGCAATCTTCATTCAGATTAGCAATATTTCAGAAGCTCAAAAGCCACACATGGCTATGGCCACACTATTAGACAGTGTTGCTCTATATGATTGCATAATATCTAGAGTTATGGTATCCTCGTTGAACAAAGCCACTGCAGGTCTTCCTTATATTCATTAATAATATCATTCATAATATATGCTGCTTACATAGCATATTTCATCTATGAATGTTCAGTTATTCCCAGGCTCAAAGAATCTAGACAAATGTATTGCAATCAGATCATCCAAGATAGAGCTCTGGTTCCCTACCAAGCTCACGCTGGCCTCTTGTCTGGAGACCATCAGTATCTAAACAGCCACCGGCCAATAGTCACTATCTTAGCTAGCCAGGTGTGCACAAACGGAGGGGTCAGCTTTCTTTACTAAGACAGTTACCACTCATCCATCTACCGATGGCCCAGCTTCCAAAAGTCTGTTGACATCTCCTCTCATGTTCTCTTTGTCCTTATGGAGTTTATGCCTTTCTTTATTCCCTGACTTTCATTTTAGTAGGTTTTCAAGGGAAAGTGAAAATCAAACATGTATTCAACTGACCATGTTTATCTAGAAGTTGCTTTTATGATTAAGGCGCTGGTTTATTTCAAAATCTATAAATTCATCATCAGAAGATAACTTACCTGCAGATAAAGACAAACTTTTTCAAGCTTCTTTAAAGATTTACTCCAATCAGAAATCCAATATAAATGATATATATTTTAATGAAAAATCATTTTGCTCTTAAAATTTCTCTAAGAACATTTTATATATAGAATATTCTTGTGCATACAATGAATCAGTTATATTAACATGAAAAGAAAGATAATGTTATTTCACACTAACCCTGCTTCCTCCAGAGGAACTGTAAAAAACTGTCTCACCATAATTCAATTGTGCTGTGTGTTTGCTGTATGAACATTGAGTAAATATTTAGACTCCAGTCACCAAAGGTTTTATTGGTTATAGGAATCTGAAGAATCAGCAAATGCAACAACTGTCAACCTGTGACTGTTCTGATTAAACCTAAGGGGTACCTCGATTTACCAGCACCTTCCAGAATAAGAGTTAGCAAGTGCTGTCAAAACAGATGTAATTCATGATATTATAAAATTTGTAACAGGATAGACTATGCTCATTAATGTGGTCCCTGAAAGTCAAAAACTTCTTCAGCAGTATTGTGAATTTCTTTTTTAAAACTAATTTTATTTAACTTTTTATTCTAAGTCTGTTTGATATGTAAGTCACCCTTTTAAAAATGAGAACTCAATTTTATTTGTTCTTTTAAGATTATTTTTGTCCCTTCAGTTAGCACTGGACCAGAGCAGCATGGTTCTAATATTTTCAGCTATAATCCACTCACATAAAACAGCCCAGTGTACCCTTTCATGAACGTATTTCCCTGCTTATGGCTTTTTAGTCAATGCATACATTTCTACATTCTTTTTTAAAGTTAACACAATTCTTCAATATTTTATCCTTCAGGGATTTATTGACTACTATTTTGTACTAAGCATTGCTAGATTCTAAGAAAAAAAGATTAATAAAGCATATTCTCTGTCTTCAAAAACTTCATAGTCTAGAATAGGAGACCAATAAATATAAAGCGTTATAATAAGTACTGCAATAAAAGTATGAACAAAGTGCTATGGGAAGCCCAGAGGCAGGGAGGATTAATTCTTTCTGGAAATGATGGTGGATATTCCCAGTGGGAAGAGGTGGAAGGAAGACTATTCCAAGCAAATGGGACAACATGGAAAAAGGCAGAAGGACATGGCTTCTTCGGGAAACAGTAAGTAGCATGGTGTGGCTAAAACACGAGATTCCTGCAGAACAATGGTAGGAGCTGTGTGAAGGAATTTGAATTTTTTGTTATAATGAAGGCAATGAAAAGCCATAAAAGCAGGAAAGAGATGGGATTTGTGTTTTACAAAGAAAACTCTGGGGTTGTGTGAGCGAATGACTAGAGAAGGGGAATAGAAGGCAGGAAAACCAAGTAGAAGGTATCATACCAGACTAGGTGGAACTCTGAGCAGTAATCGTGCAACTGGAAAGAAGGGAATGAATGGACTTAACATGCATTTTATAAGTAGAATCACTTGGACAGGATGGCTGTTTTGATGGAGAAGATAAGGAAAGAAGAGTCAAAGATTCTACCATGTATTTTGGCTTATACGATGATTTAATCTAAACAAAAAATAAAATTTTAAAAAATGAGCTTCAAACTAAGATATTAGCAAATATTTGCAAGATACTCAAGTGGAGAGATCCAGGAGGCAGTTGGAAATATGGGTCTCAGCTAAGGAATACAGTCAATACCAAAAATATAGATTTTTGGAATTATCAACATAAAGAGGACATTTGCAGTTATACGAGCAGATAAAGTTTCAAGAGGAGGAAATGCTGTCAAATACTGTACCCTACAAAAAAGTCAGATGATTAATATGTAAGGTGAAACTTAAATCTTTTAAAAGAAAATTTGGGCAAATATTTTCATGATCGTGAGGTAAGAAAGGATTTCCTAAATAAGACACAAAAAGCACCAGTCATAAACGATTAACAAATTCAGCTACTTTAAAACACCATAAGAGGGATACCTGGGTGGCTCAGTCGGTTAAGTGTCTGCCTTTGGCTCAGGTCGTGATCCCAGGGTTCTGGGATAGAGTCCCACCTCAGGCTCCCAGCTCAGCGGGGAGTCTGCTTCTCCCTGTCCACCTGCCACTCCCCCTGCTTTGTGCTCTCTCTCTCTGACAAATAAACAAATAAAAGCTTTAAAACACCATAAGAGTGAAAAGACCATGCACGAAGTGGGAAAAATAATCAACTCATATAAATGACAAAGGACTAGTTTTCAGAATATGTAAAGATCTCTTACAAATCAGAAAAAAGGTAGACAACCTAAGAGGAAAAAAAAGGAAATATAAGAATAGACACTTCACAAAAATGATATCCAAATAAACATAAGAAAAAGCGCTCGATCTCACTACTAACCAAGAAAACACAAATTAAAAACACAATGAGATATTATTACACATCCAATAAATTGACAAAATTTTTAAAAGTCTAAAAATACTAAGCTTTGACAAAGATAAGGAGCAACTGGAATTCTCATACACTATTTGGGAATATAAATTAACACAACCAACTTGAAAAACTGTGCCAATATCTAGTCAAGTTGAAAATATGCATCCCCTATGGCTCAGAAATTTCACTCCTAGGATATACTCTTGAGATTGCATCTTTATGTGCATCAGGATACACATAAAGGAACGTTCAGGGCTGCACCATTATAATTATCCCAACCTGGAAACATCACAAGTGCCTATCAACAGAACAGATCAATTAATTGTGGTATATTTATACAATGGAATACTATACAGCATACAGCAATGAAAGTGAAGAAGCTACAGATACACACCATAACATGAAAGAATCTTATAATTTTAAGTGGAAAAAAGTTACAAAAATAATACAGTGTAATTCTATTCATATAAAATTTAAAATAGGCAAAACAAATCCATATAGTTTAGGAATGCATATCCAGTGGTTAAATTAAAAGAGAAATGCAAGAACACAGTTACTATAAATGATAGGATAGTGGTTACTTATGGGGAGACAGAAGTGATTGTAATGGGCAAAGGATATATTCAGGCAATTCTGCAGTCCCAATAATGTTCTATTCTTTGCCCCTGGTGGTGGTGATTACAAGACATTGATAACTATTTGATTAAATGTATATATACATTTTATGGACTTTTAAGTATATAACTTAAAATTTTAATGAACGAAATTTTGAAATGGTCTTATTTAACAAGAGATGTAATAGTGAGAAGTTACCAGAAAGGTCTTGATTCTAAGGATGATTAAAAGAGATTAAGAAAACATGCTATTGGGGGGCGCCTGGGTGGCTCAGTTGGTTAAGCGACTGCCTTCAGCTCAGGTCATGATCCTGGAGTCCCTGGATCGAGTCCCGCGTTGGGCTCCCTGCTCGGCAGGGAGTCTGCTTCTCCCTCTGACCCTCCTCCCTCTCATTCTCTCTGTCTCAAATAAATAAATAAAATCTTTAAAAAAAAAAAAAGAAAAAGAAAACATGCTATTGAATTCATTCAGAACTAACTCTGAATACCACAAAGAAAAAAAAGACAATTCTGTATCTGAGATGAATTACATTTAAATCTGTTTCAAGGCTGATGACTAGATTTCATTCTTTCATTTGAGACCCACCTTGTATCTGGCACTGTGCCAAGGACTTCGACTACAGGAAAACTTAGTCCCATCCCTTAGGCTTCCCTCAGCATTAGGATCCCCACTGACTTCTCATCTCTCTTGGGATAAAAGATTTAGCTATTTTATTGACTGGAATACAATAGGGTGGGAAGAATCTCAGTTCCAAATGTACAGACACAAAGGCATGCAGGAATTATTAAGTGCTAACATGAGTATATGATAAAGTTTATGCCTCAACTGAGGAAATACAGGAAGAATATAGACACTAGATGTGTTCTTTTCCAAACATTAAGGATCATGAACAAACAACCTTTATTTTTTACATCAGGGAAGAGGAAGACTGAAGAAAGAGGACAGTAGCAAGAATAGAAGCATGACCTGAGGGGTTTTTAAAAACTAAAGAAATAAAGATGCAATTTAAACAAGACTTCTGCTTTTCACTTTTCAATAAAGGAAACCCGTATCTATAAAGTGACGTGATTTCTATGACCCAACTTGTTAACCCATTTTTAAATTTCCAGACTTAGCTCTGAAAAAATAAAATATACCCTTAAAAAGACAGGATTTGCTATCAGATTTTAAAATTTAAACTACAAACTTCAAAACTTGAAAAGAGAAGTTCCCAAGTTAGTATAGTTAGAATATAAGATTCCAAATATCTGTTTACAAATAAACTAAGCCTCACACACAGAGCCATTAATCTAAACTCAACTTCTTATCTGGTTTACACAGCTTTCCCTGGTTAAAATTCCTATAAGGTAGCAAAGCAATATTCTAAGGAGCAAAAAAGATTTGGTCAAGAACAAAAAACACCACTCATAAACATGAACCAGCCAGGAAGGAATTTTAAAATTACTCAGAAATGAACAACTTGTAAGGAATTAAAAATTAATAAGAAATTAAAAGAGTAGATACAAAGACCTGGTCTCAGACCAGTACTCTCAGTTAATGCTCTATTAAAATCTTTCTGAACACTTATAAAAATTAGATTGAAGTGATGCCCAGAAACATAAAGGTAATAATGTCCCAGAAAATAATTCTCAGTTATCAAAGCTCAAATTTTATAACTCGAACTTAGATAAAGCATGTTTTGTTGATAATCTGGTAACTGGACTGTCAAGTGATCTGGTGGTTTCTTAAAAATTAATGTTTGCTACATACTGAAAATTTTAGGTAGCTTTTATAGCAAAAGAACATGGGATCTGAAGACCTGAGTACCAAGTTCTGCCACCTATCAATTATGTAACCTTGAGTAAATAATCAAACCTCTCTGAGGCTCACACCAACTAATCTTGCAAGACTTGAGAGCAGATAAAGAAAATAATATACGCAAATAATACTGTAGGAGCTCCAAAAGTATGGGAAACTCAGTTTTCTTAACATACTCAAAAACTACTTTCAGCAAACTAATACATATTTTTATTCCCTTTTTATTATGAAAAAATATGTAAACATACAAAAGTATAGTATAATGAGTTGTATGAATTCTCACTTAATTTCAACAATTATCGACTCGCGGCTAATCTGGTTTTATCTATACTCCACTCATTCCTTCTCTTCTCTATTATTTTGAAGCAAGTCCCAGACATCGTATCATTAACATACTAAGACCTAAACTCCAATGGCTTCTCTCAGTGGGTGTACAGGTATATGAAGTCAAACAGATAGGTCTGAGAGAGGAATACGGATTTGAGGGTCACCAGGAATGAAATCAAGAGTAGAAGCTGTTGCTTTGTGTGGAGGTCAAATATCCATGCTTCAGAAACAAGAAGATAGGTATTTTTGGTGCTCCTTCATTAAAAACATAAATAGACATAAAGCACAATTCTTACATCAAAAAAGAAACCCTACGGATTTTCAAAGGCCTATAGAACTTCTATGTACTATGATTGTAATTGTTTTTCTGCCTTAAAAAAGGTGTCTTTATATGTTAAGAGTCATTATTCTAAAGGATTTAACAAAATCCCTGAAACATAACTTGACATAATTTATGTAACAGATTTACACACTGCTATTGTAACCAACCCCAATCTACTTTTCAAAGTATTTCAAAAAATGCTGCTCCATGTAAATTTTCTTTTCCCTTTAAAGTATATGTGTTTTACACTTTCTTTTCCATGTAAATTTCACAATAAAAATTTTTAAGTAAACTTTAAAAAGAAAATTTGATTCCTACATTTAAATAGCTATGACAGACGATGGTATATCTTATAAGCATTCAGAGCTTTGAACATACATGAGAATATTTGCATACTAAAAATATTTTATAAGCTCTTTAGACACGTTGTTGAATCAGAGGCCATTTATTCCTACAGTTTCATTAATTTTATGCCAACTATCAAAATTAGTTATGATTTATTTATACTCCACTTCAATCCTGAAAAAATTGTGACTCAAGTTCCTTAAATCCTAGTTTTACAATCCACTTTAAAAGAATTTCTAAAATTTTCTAAAATAGTTTCATAAGCTGTTCTATAAAGATTAACCTCTGAAAAATGAAGTATTTAGGACTTTTGGAATGAAATGGAACTTTGTGTCTTTGATTATATTAGCCACCAAGTAAATTATACTAAGGGGATAGGAGGTGTACAATTTTTAGAAACATAATAGATTGTCAATGTTTAAATTTTGATGGGTCACCACTGATTAAATCGAGTTAAGTCCTGTTTGATTAGAAAGAACTCAAAAATATTTTAAAGTATATCCTTGTCTCTGAAGTAATAGTCCTAGAAACCTGAATGTACAATTTCATAATTAGAGGAATATGCATGTTCGTTGTGAGCACATCACACACTTCTGTGCTTTGTTTTTTCCTAAGAAAAAAATCAGATATATTAAAAGCAGTTTCAACTTTGTCTATATTATGCAACTGCCATTTCACCTAAGTTAGTGAAGAATTTTTGGAAAATATTTTTGATTTTCAAAAGCTTTTGAAAGACTGCACCTAATGTGTTTTAAGTAAAATCCAACTCATTTTCAAAGCATGATTAAACAATCATTAGGTCAAAATGGCATGGTCCCCTCCCTCACAAAACAATCCAATTCTTTCTTCAGGTATCAGTAAAGAGCAACAGGATGATTAAGGCATAATTGCTTTTTCAGGAACAATTTACTAAAAATAAAGCCAAAAAGCCAAAAATAAAGCCTCTCCTTTTCAAAAAGAGTATATTCCAGACACCCATTTAATTAAACACATTCTTTCTTAAAGATAATGGAGATGTTTTCTTGTTGTCAAATAAGAAATACATTGTTATTATTTCGTATTCACCTTTTAGTTGGTTTTTACTTTAAGATTTATATTGTTGAATAAAATATTCCTCAGTTAAACCTAAGGAGTTTTTTTTAGTCTCGTTTTAGATATTAAAATGTATGGGGGAAGGGAAAGTGTGGAAAATATAGAATAACTTGTTGAGAATTTGATCGGTTTTCAATTAAGGAATTTTATAAAGATATCTTGTTGCTGTTCTTAAATTAATTCTGCATCAGAAGCCAAGTGATTTTTTTGGTTTTGAATAGTAATGATACAGATTTTCTTTACCAATAATGTATATATTAACTACATTTAATATATCAGATACATTTTATTTCTGTATCTAAAGAAAACCTTAGTGCCTGTTAATGCTTAATAACATCAATAACAATTCTGCCAGAGTAGTGAATTTATCATTTATTTTCACAATCGAAAAAAGTTTGTGAAACTGCTATTTTGAACAAAATACATGAAAAAAACTAGTAATTTTCTTTTGACACAATAAATGAAACCACTGCTTTTTGCTCTCAATAATGTAGCAGACACGAATTTGTTGACATTCAGTGTCTTTTTACCTGTTTTTCCTGTCGCGTTAATACTCTCTAGCTTTAAGGATTCCCCCCCCCAAAAATGTTTTCACCATCTAGGAAAATGTCTCCATATACTCTCAGTAGCTACTGAATACTGAAAAGTTCTACAACAAACGAGGTTACTTTACTGAATCTTTTCAGAGCTTCAGTAAATGCGGTGCTCTTGGGATTGTTTTAAGTTTTAAAATTCCTTAAAAATCACAAATATGAGTTATCTTTACCCACATGGCACCTCGCACATGTTCACGTTAAGGGTAAACTTTTTTGCCCCTGGGGTTTGAGGAGAGAATACACGCTATGGGTAAAAAACACGAAGATTTCGTTGAGCACGCCACGAAAAAAACTGTTGACATCTTAACATTGCTAAATGTTCTGAAGTTGCTAAATCTCCTTAAGTTGCTTCACTTGCGTCACGAACACCAAAACCCAAATCAGACAAACCTCTCTCCCGCGGGAGAAGGGCGAAGGGCGAGCTGAGGGCGGCTCTGCCCATTAACAGGTGGCCGGCCGGGAGGGGCCTTCGGCGCTCCCGCCGCCGCCGCCGCCGCCGCCGCCACGGCCGCCTCCCGAGGACGCTCCGCCCGCGAGGGCGCCCTCACCTCACTGGGCCTGGCCACCTCGGGCCGCCCCCACGGCGGCCAGGCACTCACCCTGCTCCCCCCAGCTCCCGCGTCCTGGTGGCCTGCGGTGCCCCAGCGCCTTCGGGTTCCTGGTCTCCACCCGGCGCCACGGGGCCTCGGCACAGGCGGGGAGGCCCTGGGAAAAGCACGTGCCTCTTTTCGAAGCTTCGTCCCCCGGGCGGGAACTCCCGCCGGGCCTCCGTGCGCCTGGCCACCGGTTCCCATCTGCCGAAGTACGCAGGCGCCGAAGCTTCTAGACGCCGCCGAGTGGCCGGGCCGCGGGGACACGTCAGACCTACCCACCAGCAACCTCGGCCCCAAGTGTGAAGTTCTGGAACGTCCCAGGCCAAGCGGGACAAACTAACAAATGCGACGAAATTGAGGCCCAGGGGTTTGAGTACCTTGCTCCGGAGGCCACACAGTTGTCCGAGCAGGCGCAAAGCCGGGTCTCCTGGTTTCTTTCCACCGAACAGCCAAGAGGACCGCTAGGCGCCCCCCGGGAACCCGCCTCAGAGCTGCGGGTGGGGGCAGCCTAGCACCTGGGCCTCTAGCGGCACTGGCAGCTGCTGCGTGAGCCAGAGCGGCCCCGGGGCGGGACGGGCAGGGTCGGCTGAGGAGAGCGCCTGGGAAGCCCTCCAGCAGTGGTGCCCAGGCCCGTGCAGCGCGGGCTGGAAGCCTCTTGGCTCCGGCCACCGGCCCGGCCTCTCCGGCACGTGCGGGCCCCGCACTCGAGGGGCCACGGCGCTCCCCGGGCGGGTTGGCCTTGGCTCCGCCTTTAACTGGAGGCGCTGCCCAAGGCGGAGCCCGCGCGGGGGCGGCCCAGCCCTGCGTTCGGGGGTCTTCCTCCGGGGGCGGCGCCGGCGGGCGGGGCTCGGCGGGGCCCGGGCTGCGCCCTCCCGCGGGCCTTTGCTGAATCGGGGATAATGGGTTTGCTGGAGTGGGAAGGCGCAGTGCGCCCGAGCCGGGCCTACGGAGTCCAGGGGGAGGAAGCGGCCGAAAAGGCTTTTCTACCACCGGAGCTCGCAGCCCTAAGACCTTGCTCCGCGCGGGACCCTGAGGGAGGGGTCGTTCTCCAAACCCGGCCTCACGTTGTGTTCTCAGGTCTCACACGGAATAAAAAGAATAGAGTGTGTTGGTCACTTCGCAGGAAACTTTTCGTTGTTTCCTTATTTCCTTCCTGCCCGTGGACAAGTTGAACAGCTTCTCGGTCTTCCACCCAGATTTCAGGCCAAACAATCTGGACAGCGCCGGCTCTGGGTTTTCTGGAGGAATCACCCCATCCCTTCCCCACCTCCTTCCTGGTCTTCTCTCAGGGCAAGATGGAACCGTCCTTTCCGACCCCCTGCTGCAAGTGGGGAGTCTTCTTTCCCTGCCAAAGTGAAACGCGTCCTTGTCGACTTTTCTAGATTTTATGTTTGCGTTTTAAACTTCACCATAAGCAAAAGATAACTTGGCTACTTCTGGCAAGGGCCTGAGGGTTTAGAGGGACATCTTAGCACGTGGAAGGAATGACTCGGATCCCCTAGCCGCCGTGAAGCCACCCGGGACAGCTCAGCAGAAAGGAAGGTTGTCTGCTGCCAACATGCAGGACACGGATCGGTTTTTTGTCGTTTTGTTTTCTTTTCCTTTTTGGCTCAGCTCTGAGAGCATTACAGAGCTACCCTTTCCCGCCTCCGACCCTCTTCCCCTCCCCCTCTTCTGTCTGGTGCAGGCAATTAGGGTGAAGAAATCAGTGCCAGGTTCCTGCCTCTGAAGAGAAAGGAATTGCTTCGGGAATTGAGTCCTGACACCTGTCTCTGTCCTGGATGGCGAGAGGGGATGCGGGGTCAAAACGCCTGGGGGAAGAGGCCAAGCTGACCGGGAGAGTAGGACACTCCCTCAGAGAACGTTCTCTGGAGACTCCTCTTGCCATGTCCTCCCTCCCTACCGTTTGGCCTCCTGCTTCACACAGGTCATTAACACGCGGGCGTATTAACGCGGGAGTTTCCCTCTTTTTAGGCTCCCCGAGACCAGGACCTGGGGCTGGAATCAGAAGAGCGACACTGACAAGCCGTTCATTAATTTGCATTTATTTTCGGGAAATAATGTAGATAAAGGGGGAGGAGGGGGACTGCCTTACATTTCAACAAGTAATTTGTGGTCTTCACATCGGACAAATCAAATTTACAAATTACTTTCCCACCTACTGGACGAAAAGGCCAAAGCCAAAATTCATACACAGGCGCGGGCTCTCCGCAGATTTCGGAGAATGAAGGTGCACTAAAAACTCACTAGACAAAACAGGGTTGTTTAAAGAGAGAGAAGCCGACAGAGGAATTGGAACTGGGGTTTGGGGCCTGGATCGGTTTGTTTGTTTTTCCATAATGCCGCATTTTTGTTTTGTTTTCCTTTGTGATTGGTCTCTAAACCGGAACTGCGACTCTGTGCTTGGACCTGGTGAAGGGCTCAGTCCTACGTCCCTGCCCAGCCTAGCCCCCTCCCTCGTACCCTGACTTGGCTGTTTCCTCCACACTCTCGGACCCTCCCGACCCTCCGCGCCCAGCTTCCTGGAACCAAAAGGTTCTCTTTAATAAATACACAGAGGGAGAAGGTGTGAGAGGGCAGGTCAGCTTTGCAACAACTGAAAAAATAAAAGCGCCATCGTTTAAGGAAGAGAGGAAGGGGGACAGAGGGAAAATATTTTTTGCTTTTGTTTTATATATATGTGTGTATATATATGTATATATATGCTGTATATATCTTAAAGTTCTAGTTCCTGGGCGCTAAGACGAGATATGTTCAGTTCAACCAACAGCAACTAAAAAGTTTAAGTGGTCCCTGGAACGGACCCGACTATGTACAGCATTCCCGCCGAGGCGGAAGCTTGAGCCAGTTCTACGCAGGGCGGGGCTGTGCGCGAGAGGCTAGGGGCGCGCTCCTCCCTCGGGCCTTGTCCCCGCGCACCCCACTGGGGAGGAGAAAACGCCGGGAAGGTCTGGCCTGCAGGCGGGGAGCAGGGGCGAGGGCAGCTGAAGGAGCCGTAGTCTGCAAGCGAGAAACACTTAGTGGTTGTTTTGATTTGGGGTGGAGTGTGGGTGCACTCCAATGGGCAGGCACATGCCAGTTAGGGACTCCAGTGTCCAGAAAGAATAAATAAAAGTGTAGGTAGGGCTCAAACAGCGAGTCAGAGCAAAGAGCCTCCGAAGGCTGCAAGTGCATAATAACTGCCCAGAAAGACTGGAAGAGAGTGGCTTAGGAGTTCGTTAGGGGTTGAGGAGGAGAGCACACAGCTCTCCCCATATAGAACTTGCGGGCCAAGCCGAGGCACCGGTCCCCTCATCCAAGGGTTGGGCGGGTCTGCACATCCCCCAAACAAGTGGCAGAAAGATGAGGGCGGCAGTGCAGGCAAAGGGCATCTTTTAGGGGCACGAAAATTCAGGTCTGCAGAAGCCGAGGCGAAGGCGGGCGGTGGCAGCAGCAGCAACAGGACGGGGACCACGGAGGGCGCAGGTAGTTGCGTTTCTTCTCCTCTTCCTTCCACTCCTGGGCTCACAAGACCTGGAACCGCCATGAGGCTTGGTCCTTATAGTCCAGACAGTCGGGCGAATTGAAGTTGAGTTTCCAAGCCGAGGAAGCAGCGGCGGCGCCAGGCTCCTTGTAATCCAAGCAGTCGGCAGAGTTGAAGGCGAGCCCCGAGCCGCCGTATCCCTGGTGGTGGTGGTGGTGATGGTGGTGATGGTGGCCTGAGGACTGGCTCAACGGGTGGTGCGCATGCGGATGGTGGTGGTGGTGGCCGGCCATCGAGGAGGGTGCCATAGGGCTGAGCTGGTGCGGGTGGTGATGCGAGTGCATGGGCGCTAGATATGAGCTGCAGTCCACGCCGCCAAAGTAGGAAGAGGAGGGCGCGGGGTAGCCCTGCCCGTAGCTGCCGCCCTGGCTGTAGGACATGGGGTAAGAGGCTGCGGCCGAGGCGGCGCCAGCAACCGAGCGCTGCATGCATGATGCGTTGCTAGGCGCGGCCAACGGTTCGGGCAGTGACACCGACGCGGGCGCTGAGCCCGGCGAGATGGAGGCCGGACTCCAGATGGATGAGGCAGCCGGCGTACTCAACGACGACGGGACTGCCACCGCCGGGTTCCCGGCCAGGCCTGCAGCCGCTGCCGCCGCTGGGTTGGCGGAGGCGCTGGAGCCCGAGCTGGAGGACGAGGCGGAGCTGGACACAGCGGGCGGCGTGAACTGGCCGCTGCTTTCCGAGCCCGAGCTCTCCCGCACGGGGGACGACTTCTTCTTGGCTGGGCGGCTCTTGGTCCCGCTCCCGCTCTGCTGCTGCTGGCGGCATTTGGCACGGCGGTTCTTGAACCAGACCTGTAGCGGGCCGAGTGGGGAAGAGGGTCTCAGGAGGTGGGGGGGCGGGGCGAGCTGAGCTTGCTCCCCCGCCTCTTGTACCCACTACCCGGCCTGGGGTCTCTCATCCCTCTCCTACCGAGGCCTCCGCCCCTCCCCATCTCCGGCCAGGCCAGCCCACGTCCCAGTAGTCCCAGCTCCTCCACCCTCCCCCGTTCCTCTGACCAAAGATCCTCCTCTGGCAAAGCAGGGATGTGCAGCTCCCCACCCCCAGCGCGGCTCTGCCCTAGGGCGGAACATTTGCGTCTGTCCAGCCAGAAGTTCAGCCATCTCTAAACTGCTGCTGTTGGCTGCTTCCCAACAGCGTCGTGTATGTTTGGAGGCCCTGTATTCTATGACTAGAGCTGAGGAAACTGCGGAGAGGCACCAAGGAGACCGTAGAGAGCGGGACAGTCACCAAGTCCGAGGTGGGAGCCAGTCGGCCCCAGAAGCCCCCCCCCCCCCCGTGGGCAAGGCGAGAATTTGAGTGGATGCAGAAGTAAGCTCAGGAGGCCGAACAGAGGCAGTACACTCGGGGGACTGGGGAAGGAAGCCTGAGCAGAATTTCGTTGGGCTTCTTGGCTCCAAGTGGGGAACCAAATGGGGCAAAGTTCTCAACATTCCAGGTTCTTTCTCGGACCTCGGAAAGAAGACGATGATAAAAGGCCCTTCAGGAGAGTTCGGAGTTATAATCCAAACAGTATTTTTATCGCAAAAACCAGAAACAGCAAAGCCGGTAGCCGGGTTTTGCGTTCAGCATCCTCTCTGGGCAAAGAAGAGTCTAATCACACCGGCGCCACCCACAGAGTGCACTCCGACAGGGCACCAGGCTCTGGCCAAGCTCCACTCTTCCATTCCCAGGATCCCCCGGATGCAAGGCAAGAGCGGGGGCAGATTTCAAGACCCCGAAGGAAACTGCCAAATCCTGGAATGGCCGAAGAAGCAGGGGCAAGCGTCAGGCCCTCTAGGCACTTTACTTTCGGGAGCCTCGCTTGCCCTCCCGAATAGGATTTTTAGGATAAAACGACTTTCAATACCGAAGGCGCCCTGGGACCAAGGGGCCCGAATCCAGGGCTCTAAGCTAGTTACTTTAACTTTGCTCCTCTCCCAGGCCCGGGCTGAGCGCTAGGGGGAGTCTGAGAGGGGCTGCCCAGTCTGCAGGTCCGCCCCACACCACACCACCCTTCCCAGGCCCTCTCCAACCAACCCCAGGGCCCCTACCCTGGCCCCGGAGCCCTGGGCACGCGCACCTGGACTCTGGACTCCGGCAGGTTGATCTTGAGCGCCACCTCCTCGCGCATGAAGATGTCAGGGTAGCGAGTCTTGGCGAAGAGCGCCTCGAGCACGTCCAGCTGCGAGCGTGTAAAGGTGGTGCGCTCCCGCCGCTGCTTCCGCGGAGTGGCTGAGGGGACACGCGGGGGCGCCTCGGGTCAGCGGTGGCCACGCGGACCCACGCTAGGGGACGCAGACAGGCCCCTGGCGGGCCCTGTGCGAGGCCGTTGCAAAAGAAAGCCGAGTTCCAAGCGAAAGAAAACCCCCGGAAGGCCGAGCCTGAGAGGCCACAGGTGGGAGAAAGTGCATGTGTGCAACTGGGAACCAGTGTCTTCAAGACTCTAGAGTTGCCCCCTTCCCTGCCTCTCGGAGGTTAAGAAAGGAGAAGAAGTTATACAATCTCCCTTCTTTCACCACCTCCCCCCCCAACACATCCCCTGGCTGGAGGATGGGGAAGGGGTGCGCAGAAACACCACCTGGAAAACACTTTCCGAGGGAATAAATGGAGGTGAAGGAGTGGGAGCTAGGAAAAAAAAAAACAACCGGGATTCAGCTCAAGCCTTCCACATCCGCAGTGCAAAAGTTGGTGCAGACCACCGATGTATAGGACAATTTAATTAGGGAGGAAGAATCCCTCTTCTCCATCTCAGCCAGTCATTTCCCATAAGGAAGTCTTGGCCCTTCCTGTCAGGGCCTAGAGAGTGTCCAGATTTCCTCATTCAGTATTGGGGGGAAAGGAATAGACACACACAAAGACACACACACACACACACACACACCAAAAACGCCACCCATGAGAAACGGATCCGTGGGTCAGTGTGTCTTGTGCCGCTGGTGGGACCACAATGAGAGACAGGCTGCCCGTGTGGTCAGGCTGGGAGGGCATACCTTGCACCACATCACTGGCCTGGCCCACCTCACCCACCAGCGGCTGTCCTGTGAGCCTGCAACATGCGGTGCATTGTAGGCAGACTAGCCAACCGGCTCCCTGGGCCTGCTCAGCCACAAAGTGTGTGCTCAAACTCGAGAGTCTGGGGGTCCCCAAGATTTGCAGGGGCTGGGGTCGGGGATCGGTGCTCACCCGGGTAGCCCACGGAAGGATGTAGGAGGTCCATGGCTGGCCCCGCCAGGCCCAGCCCGTTCATGCCATATGGGGGTTGTTTGAGGTAAGACATCATGCTAACAGCCGGGTGGAGGCGCCCGGACGGATCCAGGGGGCCTGGGCCAGGCGCAGTGCGGGGCTCCCACTGCGCAGTCCTTCAAGCTGTGTTGCGTCTTGGGGCCCAGCCTATGGAGACAGGAGACACACGTAAACAGTGATTGGGAGCCATTTCGGCTACCTGGTCTCGGCAGAGGCAAGGAGCCTCAGGATGGGGAGGAGATGCAGGCTTATGGAACTTCGCAGGGTGGTCAACTCCGCTCTACAAGGCCTTAGCCCAAAGACCAGAGCTTCTTTGAAAAGTAAGCTTTTCTGGATCCTCATCGCCTCTTTTCAGACTTGGAATGGGTAAAAGACACTCGTAGGGCGTCACTAGGAGTGAGGAGAGATTAAAAAGCAGGGCCAAGCTGGAAAGGTGAGAGCCTGAAACAACGCAGAGTGTACAAGGTCCCAAGTCTAGGCAAAATTCTGGTCCGGTAGGAGCCGGCCTCAATAATACTGCAAAAGCAAACGTTTACTCGGCGCCAGTGAGGCAGGCTGTCCAGGGCATAAGGGGTTGTTTCGTTTTGTTTTTGAAAGCGGGACGAAAAGGTAGAGACTCCGGAGAGCTAAGGTGAGGCACTGCAGGGGGCGGCTAGCAGCACCTGGGCCTCTCTGAGACGCATTGCCCACTTAGGAGAGTAGATTCCTTCCAAGGTCTCCGCCACTGGGTCTGGGCCCCAGAGCCCACAGCCACCCCTCCAGTTAACTCTCACTGCCCAGCCGCTGAAAGGTTGCTCACCGGGAATCCCACCACACCTGAACCGCAGTTACAGGCCCAGGGCCCGCAGAGGCGGCCAGAAGACGCAGAAGGGGCCTCGGTAGAGGTGGCGGCTCTAAGACGCGGCGGGAGGTCAGGGGCGCCTCGCCACGGCCGCAGGCCCTTCTTCGCGAACGCGAGCGGGTCCTTCTTTCTGCCGGGTCCTGGCTGCGGACAATGTCGTCCCGGCGGAGGCTGAAAGGTGACCCGCCCAGTGCCCCAAAGGGTCTCACAGATTTGGGAGGCCTGAGTGCAGAGTTCCGTGTGCGCCCCGCCTATCCTTCTAGATGAACCCACAGCCCCAGGGCCCTATCGAGACTAGACAACTAGGCCTCGGCAGCCGTAGCTCGCGCTGACCCGGACTGGAAGGTCGAAGCCTCGCTTCCCCGGTTGCCTCCAACCTGAGGCGCTATTCCCAGGAGTAGGAAGTGGAGCTCGGGGGAGTGCGGCTGGGGCCCCAGGGGACCTGTCGCTTCACCCCGCGTCTCGGGAATTCAAAGCAGGCCCAGGCTAGGGAGTTCAGGGAGAGCAGTTAGAACTAAAGAAGTCTTCCGCTCCTATCCTCCAGGACTCAGGGTCTGGTCTGGGGGAACACAGTTTGCAGGGAAGGGGACGAAAGGGAAACAGCCGGGGCTCTGGGGCCGAAAGAGAACTGGACGTCAAGCCGTGGCGCCTCTGCCAGGCTGCAGCGTGAGTTTTCAAAGACTTTCTTCAAACTTAGCACTTCGGCTCGGTGACTTCGGGGGAGGCGGGGGAGGGGGCGCGGGGCCCAAGCAGATATCTGGGGTCTTCCGCGCACCAAGAGGGGAGCGAGGCCGCCCCCCAGCCCCGCCCACCTGCCGGGGCCCTGGGAAGCGGGGACCCGTTTGAGGAAGGGAAGTTAAGAACGACCAACGCGCTCCCGGAGTCCAGGGCGGCCCCACGGCTTTCTCCTTACCTGCCCTCAGCTGCCGGGGCCGCTCACCATCTACCTCGCGCCCTCACACAGACCCGCGGGACAGCCAACCTGCAAAACAGAGCGGCACAGGAATTACTTGCCGGGCCGGACGGTTGGTGTAGGATCCCCGGATTTCTTTCTTTGCCCAACTTCCCTCCTTCCTTCTCTTTCTTTCCAGTGGCTTTGTGCGTGTCCCTCCAGGTTTCACTTTATTGCACACTTTGTTTGCAAAGCCATACGCGTTCCCGAGACACTACCTCGCCCGGGACCGCGCCGAGGGGCCGCAAGGGTTGGGTGGGGGTGAAAGGGGCAGAGTGGGGAGGTGGCTCCCGGTTGCAGTTGCATTCCCGATACAACGTGGAGGCGGTGGGGGCTAGGGAAGTCCTGCAGAGGCACTTTGCAAACTAAATAAATCAAGCGATTTACCTTGTCGGAGTGGCTTGTCTTGCCGGGTTGTTTAGGTGATTGGAAATGTAGCCTGATGAAGATTGATCACCTTTCTACTGCCCTCCCCGGGTATGTGAACGCGAGGTGAGTGCGTAACGGGGCTATGCTGCCAATCCCCGGCCCCGCGCGGGCTGAGTGACAGGGAGCCGGGCAATGGCAGCACGAGCCGGGGGTTACCTCCGCGCGCCCCCGCCCTCCTCCGCCCCCTGCACCCCGCCCTCACCGCCCGCCCGCCCCGCCCTGGTCGCGCGCTAACTCCAGGGCTTGGCTGACAAACGCCGCGCAGAGAGAGGCGAAGACAGCGAACGCTGCGCCAGAGCCCCGTCCGCAGAAGGGACGCCGGTCCCGAGGCCGTCCCGGGGTCCCCGCCCTTCCCTCGCCCTTTCGGCGCCCGTGAGGGAGTGGCAGAGAGGAGACGAGGTGCTGGAGAACCGGTTCCCTCGCTCTCCCGCGCGCCACTCGGCTCAGCGGCCCGGCTGTGGGCTCGAGGACTTCGGAGCCGCGGGCTGGAGTGGAGGGGGCCCCGGCCCCTCTCTCGGCGCCGCGGCCCCAGCGTCTTCTTTCACCGCGCCACCACCTGCAGACCGACGCCGCGGGCGGCTCGTGCTGGCACAGGCTACTTTGTCGAGCGCAGGAGCAGCTCTGGGTGCGCAGATCCCGCCTCGGCGCCTCGGGACTACCGCGCCCGGGAACGGCACCCGCTGGGGAGGCACCGCCACTTACCTGCTCCTCGGCGTCTCCTGGGGTTCACCGTCCCCACGAAGGGTGTTTGCAAATCTTAAACGCTTCTTCTCAAATGTTGGAGCTCAGCGTCTCCTATCCCTTACACACACACACACACTCTACTTCTGAATCGAAAGATTTTAATAGGAAACTTTCTTTTTCACACTCAGTCTCTGTCTCCTTCCCGGTCTCCTTCTACCAGGGACAATCTGGCGGAAAACGTGGCCACAGACCCCTGCCCTCAATTTCTTTCTCATACACCGCAGAAGGAGCCTTCTTGGGGCTATTTCCCCGGATTGTTCGTACTGGCGAAGCCCATTTCCCAGCCGAACAAACTTCTCAAACCCGTGTACCTGGTGGACTTTTCAGAGCGCCAAAAAAAAAAAAAAAAAAAAAAAGTGTTTCGCCCCAACCCTGAGCAAGGCGATTCTTGTAAGTGGCACCTCTTTCTGAATATTAGGCACCACTTTACTCCCTTTCGAGGAATTCCTACCCCTTTTTCCTAATCCCTCCTCCCCTCCATCCCAACAGGCGGAGTGAAAAGTTTGAACAGGAGTGAGTGTGAGGGCGAGTCGAGGACCCGCCAGGCGCAGCGCGGTGGGGAGCGCCAAGGCAGCCGGGGCCGCGAGGTCGGGCACCGAGAGCGGACTGGGCTCTGGGCGAGGAGGAGGAGGAGAAGGAAGGGGGAGCCCGCTGAGTGAAAAGGGGCCGCGGCCGCCGCTCATCAAAGTACTTCCCCCTCCCCCAAGCGACACTTTCCTTTGGAGTCCGAATAAAATACGGTAACAGAATATGATGGAGGGCACACTGTTTCCTTAACTGCTTCTCAAAGGACCCGGGAGATCTTCTTAGGACCTTTAATAAGGCTTTGGTCGGTTCTTTTGTTGATCTCTCAAAATCAACTCCTTCTAATTGAAGTTGGAGCTGAAAGCGAGCTAATGTTCAAAGAAAGTGGCCGCCAGACCAACGAAATTACATTTTTTTTTTTTTTGGACGATGAGGGAACATCTAATCAAAGGGGCAAAGGAGGAGGGGTGGGAGTGGGGGAGTATGAAGGAGAAAAGGAGGTTTTACAAGATCCTTCTCTGGTTCACAAAAGTCAGCGACACGGGCGCTTCTCTCCAGAACAAAGACACCGCAGCCCATTCACAAAAGGGAAAGAAAGACAGAGAGAGAGAGAGAAGACAATAAAAGAACGAGAGAAAAGGAAAAACATGAGAAAGAAAAAGCTTTAACAGGAAAAGAAACTGCGCAGAGCGCAGCGCTGACCCGGGCGGGGACACAACTTAGGCTCTCGCAGGCCCCCGCGGGGAGTAGCCTGCGAGGCCCGCGGTTCGGAGCCCCTGCGACGGTGCAGAGGTTTAAAGAAAGAAATGAAATACACCCCGCCTCCAGTTCTGGGGAAAGGCGCGGGCAGGAGGGCACTAGTTTTGGGGGGGAAGACTGTGCGGGCGCCCTGGGGTACGCTGCGGCCGCGTCTGCGTCCCCAGCCCGCGCAGCCCAGCCCAGGCCTGCGCGCTCTGTGCCTGCGTATAGCCCTCTGCAGCCGGGGTGCACGCTCTAGTCCCAGCCCCGCCACTTCTCGCACTCTTGCTTGCTCGGGGCCCTGTTTCGCCTGCAGCTGCAGCGCCCGGCCGAGGTCCCGCGCCGCGAGGTGGGGCGGCTGTGCGCGCTGGAATGTGCTCGGGCGGTCCCCAGGGCCCGCCACACGGGAGTCCGGCGCTCTAGCTTCCAGATGCTGCCACGGTCTCGGGGAAGTTGGGAGGTATCAAGTAGCACAGGTTTTTTTTTTTTCCCCTTCTGAGAGTATTTATCTAATCCCAAATTGCAGGCGAATTTTCTTAATGCTCAACCCATAAAACCCGGGGATTAAGAAAAGAAAGAGAGGGAGAGGGAGGAGTGTAGAGAGGAAGAGAGACTGAGATGAAAGTTTCTTGTACGCGGCGTGGAGGACTGAGGAGGCCGTCGCTAGGCAAATGTCCAGGTGGGAGACGCTGGGCCAGAAGCCGCGACCGTTCCAGCAACGGCCGAAGGGCGGGGAGGAAGAAGAGAGGGCATCACCGAGGGAGAGCACGTCCACCCAGCTCCAGGCCCCCGGGCCGGGGAGGGGGCGTGGGAGTTGGGCCCTGGGACCCGGATCCAGCACCCAGGTGACCTCGAGGCCGGGCCGGACTCTGGGGGACACTTGGGACAGGGGGAGGGGTTTGGCGTCAGGGTCGTGGGATCCCGGCCAGGGGCGGAAGTTCTGCACCGGCCCGCGGGCCGTGCCCAAACCAGCCGGCTGCCAACGCTCCTCCTCCTCAGCGACCCCTGAGCCCACAGTTTCTTTTCCCCGCAGCGCGGGCTTTCTGGTTCCGGGCCTCTCGGCATTCTGGCTTGCGCCTGCGCTCGGCCGGCAGCCTCTGGGCACAACGCGACGAAATGGGGACGCGGCGCCTTCGCCGCGGGCCTGACCCCACGAGTCCCGGGGGTCCGCGCTCCGCCGCCGCTGCGGGGCGTGCGGGCGCCACAGAGCAGCCCAAATGGAAACCCCGCGAGGCTCGGGACTGGGGCAGGGGGGACAGCAAGTGTGGGGCTAGGGAAGGTTTGTCACTTGACAGGTCGGGAGCGGCATGGGGAGCCGCCTCTCCGCGAGGCTCCTCGGGAGGGAGGGTTCCCCGAATCCAGCGTAAATGGGATGGTGATGCTGGCCGCCCAAGCCCCAGGCAGCTTGGGGCTGGTGATTTCGTCCGCCTGCTTCCCTGGGGTTAGAGTCGGGTTCTGAGAGCTTCCCCCAGAGAGCGGCAGCCAGCTCCGCTCCCCTGCTTGAATAAAGAGGACAAATACTCAATTTCATTTAGTTCTGATAACTTTTCAGTAACTTCTTAAAATCCTTTTCATGAAGAAATCTACCGTAGCAAGTTTTATCATTTTGAAAGACTGGCAGTTGAAGGCGGCTGCGTACTTTTGGAACGGAATTTATGTGTGTGTGTGTGTGTAGATTGGTGTGTATATGTACATGTATGTGTGTATATGTTTATGTGTGATCTACGCTAAAGTATAAACGCTAGTGGACTATTCTGTCTCTAGACTTGTTGAACGAGCTTTCTTTGTTTTGGACACCTCTGTAGAGGAGTGATGGCAACTACTATAAAATCGCCAGTTTTTTTCTATAGGCTAGAACTTCTTATTAAAAGTTCTCTTTCCTTCATCTCATACACACACACCTGCACACATCTACCCTCCCCGCCAACAATAACCTTCTTCCTTTCACTTCAGCACCTACAGACTTGCGGGTTATCAGAAATCATAATTTTTCCTCATGAGTGCAACATTAACAATCGAAAATAACGTGGAAAATTCATCAAGATATTAGCATTTTTTCAGTGCTGTGGAATCACAAATTTCCTCAAATCTTTAACAACAGAGATGACCCTTTACAAAAGACGATAGTTTGCACTGCTTATGAAAATATGACTAATTGCTTTTCAGTTCGCATTCGTGTGTCAGCAGGGCCCCTTTGGGATGGTATAAACTTACTCAGCTCCAAATACAGCCTAGTATGCTGCTCTGCATTCAAGAGGACCATTTTTTTCCACGTGAAAAGTCTTATGGATACAGGAACTTCTCAAACCAGTGTCAAGTTTTCATTGTAAGGAAATAGCAGCAGTGGTTAAGGTAAGAAAGTTTCTGCTTTTATTGAAAATTTATATATGACTCGGTATTGTAATAAATAAACAGATAACCATTTTCACAAAAAAATGACAGTGCTATGCTAGAGAAGAAAATATTAATTGGGGGATTTACTCATAGTGGCAAGACAGACTTTTATCGATACATAATAAATATTAACAGCATTCTTGAGCCAATGTTTAGACCCAACAAAATGTAGGAACCAAGCTAGATGTAATAAATAATTATCCAGAGAAAAAGATGGCGCATTCTCAGATGATAAGACCGTCTTTGTAAACTGATGCATGTCAATTAGTCCCATCCTCACAGCTCACCTTCAAATCACAGGACTGTCTCAGGCTACATTAAAGGGCCATACTCTAAGGAAAACAGAGGACAGGAACTCTATTATCCTTACAGTGAAATGCAAAACAACTGCAGAAAATCCCACTGGTAAATAGAACACAGTTTAATAAGTAGATTGAATATGCTCTAACTATAAAATTTAGGTAACAGAGTCAAGTGTTACATATGGCAGGACTGGAATAATCATTCATGACATTTTTCTTATCCCCCACTTACCCCCCTCCCACCATTATGCTATTAACAACAACAACAACAACAACAATAACAACAAAAATGTTCCAAATTTTTCTCCCATCAAAAACTGAGGGAAAATAATGAGGGAAGGGTTTGCTTTTCTTTCTTCTTTGAGCACTCTCTTGAACACTCAATACCAATCACTCACAAGGTGTCTGTGCAAATTTATTTCACATGATTTCAAGGAAATGATTAACTCACACACACACACAAATATCCTTAAACAAAGCTCTTTTGGAGTTCTATTATCTGGAAAGGAAGGAGGAAAAGGGGTGGTGGTGGTGGTAAAGAAGTACGATCCAGCCCCCCAAAATGTTAAAAGTTTGACATCAACAACGAGTCTGACATTTTCTGGTCTGGGAACCCAAGACTAAAATGTTGGGAGATTCTGGTCCGGCTGCTATTGAAGAACACATTTCTCTTCTTTCTTGGCCATCTTGCCTTTGTTTTGTTCCAGAGTTCGCTCCAAATGCTCATCTTCTTCTTCAGCCCTGGAAGTCAAACAGGAAACAAATTTATTTTTCTCCGGGAAGGCAAAGCCGCACTCTCCTCTCACTTCGCAATCCGAGCCCCAGCGGGAATGAGACTCCTGGGGCCAGCGGGGCCTGCCCCGGCCCACCCGAGACCTCCGGACTGAACTTTCCGAAAACTTCATGGCCCCTCAGCTGGCGGCGGAGACTCGACCCCCGACCCCACCGCCCACTCACTGCTTCTCCTGCGCGTCCAGGTCCCTGACGAGCGCGTCGCGCTTGTTCACCAGGGCCACCAGCTCATCCAGCAGGAGTTGCTCGCGTCGCTTCTGGGCCTCGGTCTTCTGCCAGTCTGCAGAGGACGGGAGGCTCGTTACCCACCCGCAGAGCCTCGGCACACCCTCCCCCCCTTCCCGCCTTTTCCAATTTCCTTGTATCTCTCCGCAAACCATGTTAGAGAGCCACTAGATAGTGTTTTATGGGGAGTTTGGCCGTCGTGATGAGGATTTCACCCTAAAACCCAACTTCCTAAATCTTTCCCGCAGATGGAGATGGCTACCGCTGAGCTGGAACCTGCAAAAGAGACCAGGTGTGAGCGGGTGGCCAGCCGGAGGTGCGCACCTGATTTCACCAAAGTGGGGGGAGGGGGAGTTGGAGGCCCAGAAAAGATCGGCCGGAGGGTTGGTGGTGGGGGAAGTGGGCAAATGAGGGGGCGGGAAGCAGAGATAGGCGATAAAAAATCAGACTGAAAAGGCTAGAGAATCTGCTTGAGAACCTATCCTCCTCCCCCACCCCCATGCTCACCCCATACAGCCCATTCTTCGCTAATTTCCTCTTCGCTCTATTTTAGCAGTTGGATGTATCTCACACTGGGCGCCATATGCTTCACAATAACTTTAAAAGTAGTGAATCGGCTAATTAGCATTTTTCTTTGAAGTAAAAAATAAATTTGCTCTGCAATATTACACTGCAGCTCTCGATCGCATCACAGCCAGTTTTCTTTTGGAGAGGTTTGCTGGGTGGTTTAAAATCAAAGCACTTCTGCAAAGGAAAAATTACATACTTCTTTTTGAAACCCCACGTTAAAGGTTGGAAAATCCGATGGGCAATGCTCTTTCCATGCGTAGGGGCAGGTTTTTTGAAGGTTTTAGGACCCAATAATATATTTGCTAATCTTCGCTGGTCTGATAATTTCCTTAAGATGAGCAGCAGTTTCGTTTAATAAAAACAGGACCAAATCGAACATTTAAAGCACTTTTAAAACCAAAGCCAACTGCTCTCTGGCCAGACTGTAAGGGCTTGTAGCTGTCAATCAACCCCCAGTCTACCCCGCCTCCCTCATTAGGAAGGTAAACAATGAAAAGAAGAAGTAGATGATGAGGCAGATAGCAGAACAAATGAGGACCTAGAGGGAAACAGGACACCAGCTCTAAAAAAAAAAAAAAAAAAAAAAATCCAGGGCCACTGACTCATGCAGCCCCCTCCCCCAGCAAATGCACTTTCCAAAAAACAGAGAGGAGTGCAATCCTTTCGGGTTTCTCTCTTCTCTCTCCATTGCCCTGGGCAATCATGTTAAAACTCACATGGCTGGTGCTTATTCAGATAAACCTAACAATGCACACCGCTGGTTACCATGTGAATCTTCACAAACCACACAAGAATGTGCTGGTTCAAATCCCCCCGACCCCCTCCAAAGCAAAATTTATTCAAGACAGCAAACTGCTCAGCAGCTTTATGAAAGCAAATGGTGCTAGAGGGAATTCTATCTTGTATTTACAAATTAAAAATTAGATGCATCATCATGCAATAAAGGTTAAAATAGCAGCAAAAAGCTAGAATGGTTTATTCAATTTTATCACTATTCCTTTCTTTATAAGCTCAAATACATACATACATATATATGAAACATGCCATGTGTTAATTAGCCACATTTGATACAAAACTCACAAAATTAGTACATTAAATAACTGGTCACATTACATTCCTATAAAAAAAGAAGTGAAATATTCTATAGCATGAGAAGGAGTAAAGAAACTATTACTATGTAAAGTTTTTTTTCTGAATATAAGAATTTTAAAAAATAATAAAACAGCAAAATTGAAGAAAAGCCACATCTATCACAATTTTGTTCTTTGGATTTAAATGCAACTGTGGTCAGGAAAGCTAGACAATTTTCTAATTTGGTTCTTGTTCTTAATCAGTCTTATTCTACACAGCAGCAAAATTAATAGACACTCCAGTTGGAAGGATCTTTAAGGTCATCTAGTCTAATTTCAGGTAACTGTAGTTCTAGAAATATTAACTCAGAGAAAAACCTGCTAAATTTGTAAAAGATTTGTAACTAAATTTTATAATTAGTAAGACTACCAATTTTGATGAATATTAATTTTTCCACTTTTAACCTCAAGAAATCATTCAGATTATAAGCTTTATAATTATTTACTTCCAAAACATTTTGGTAAGAGCTTCACAACTGGGAAATAAATTTCCTCCACCATACACTTAAAAAATACAATTAAATGGAAAATTACAAAATTTTCTAAAACCAAGAAAAAAATAAATTTTAACAAAGGACATATAATTTTCTTAATTAAATTGTTCCTTCTCTGTACTTGACCAGTCACTTTTAAGGCTTTAATTAATAATTAGAAATATCAAGATAAATAAGGCTTTAACAATATGGATGAGAGAAAACTTTTATTTTTTAACCCCTGAAGTATTGAATAATTTAAAAAATCGTAACTTTTTCCTAGCTCAATACTGACATTTTCTGTAACTGTAACAAAAACATTTTTAAGGTTATGAATATTTAGGTTATTTTCATCATTTCACAGTCAAATTTAACTGACAGTAGAATTTAAAATGTTACAGCATAAATTTAAGGATTTTTCATATTAAATTTGTCATTGCTATGTTAATATTTATCTACAAAACATTAGTCAATTGTAGAGGAAACAGCTATGTACAGTGAGTATATTTTACACTAGCAGAACTACTTTTACTTTGCATTTGCTTTCTCACGGGAGTAAATTTATACACACACACATAATTGAATGCTGATTTGGGAAATTAAACTATTTTGATGATTTTTTAAAAAAATTAATAATACCTTTAAAATTGATCAAGATCCATATTTGTGTGTTCATGCCTAAATTAAAAAAAAATTTTAAATCCCCTTTTAGTAGCTTCACCTAGATGTAATGTCATGTTTTAAAAACCTGCCTGTAAGTTTATGTGTTACCTGTTACGCATTTTAAGAAAGGATTATTCACCTATAACACCAGTCACAGCTAGCTAGATACACTGACTTTGACTTGAACAGACTACAATGTGGCTTCTGATTAATTTAAAGATTCCAGTGTACTTTTGCTACAAAAGCCATATCCTCTTGCAACAAATAGGATTAAGTTTTGATGCTGCATTTGAGCCAAAGTGTTGAAATAAAGAGATTCTGTTTATGTCCATCTGCACTGAGCTGTTTTGTTAATTTAAAAATCTCTTTTTTTATATATAGGGCCAATTATTCATTCCCCGATTCAGTTTATTTGCTGAAGTTGGTAATTACCTTGGAAAAAAGGCAAAAGAAATACCTATAAATACTTTGATAGAAAGGACCTAAAGTTCTTGTAGTAAACCTTCAACCTTGCCACTATAAATAAGCCTGGCACTTTGATGAAAATTAACACTAGTTTTGTAAAGAGCACATTGGGGGATTGCAGTCAAGTCTTATCTTTAGTTCCAGTCAACTAGCAATCCTGAAAGAGTTTGCATCATCATCAGAGCAGGCCATTTGATAGGATTCTACTGCTGTACCTAATCAATCTATGGAAGACTGTGGCTGTGCTGTGTAACAAAGCTAAAATAGATTTACAAATGGGGTTTTAGGGGATAAGCTCCTCCACAGGATTACATATTGATTTTAAATATAAAAAGCTTATCATATAAACCATAACTACAAAAATAGTGAACCTATGCATAAATCCCTTTAGAAGAGCACCCACTTCAAACTCTAAGCCAAGAATAAATCAAGATGTACAAAATCCTAGAGCAGATCCATTTCTTGTGCAGAAAATGAACACACCACTTTCTAAAAGCCCACCCCAATGTGTGCAGAAATGAATTTATCTTTCCTGAGGGGGCATTAAATAATCTGGAACAAAAAAACTATAGGAAAAGTATCTAAAAGATGTTTGTTAGCTTAAGGGATCCTACAACTTAGCTCAGTAGAGTGAAACTCCTGCTATGAAAAACACCTCGAGGAAAAAAAAGGCAAAAAAACAGGCTAAAGTGATTATGGATTTTCAGAAGAATGGATATATTGAATTTTTTTTTCCCCTCTCAAACGAAGCTGTTAATATTTCTTTCAATGTGCTATGTGGCTATTAACATTCTGTGCTTTCTCCTGGTGAATGGTTTCAGGAGCAGATTTATTTAAAAAGATTTTAGTTTATTTATTGTGAAAACCATCTTATGGCTACCGAGTAGAAGAGATGGGGACAAAAAGAGGAATGAACCTTACAGTAAAGGAGAGCAAAACAACACCAAATAATCTTGCCTATTCATGTGTTATTCTGTGGGTTTTAATATTCCAAAAGCCTACTGAACTGCATGTGTGTACATTCTAAGGGCTGGCTCAGAGGACACTGTGTTCACAGAACTGATCATCACAACAGTCAGTACCTGTCTAGGACAGCAGGACAGCCCAGGCCATGCACTGCCCAGGCTAGTGGGACAGGCCTCTTACTAAGAAAGTGCCTTTGTCATCAACAAGGTACTTCTTTCCTCAAGTCTCTTCTGTCCCTCAACCAGCAACAGAAACTGGCACAATCACATATGGGACAATGATCTTAATTAAAAAATAAAACAAAACCTCAAAAAACTACCAATTGTATTAAAGGGGTTTGAAAAAGAAAAACACTTTTTCCCCTCCTTAAAAAAAAATATGACTTTGTACTGATATGTACAAGAAGAACAGGCAGACAAAATGTTCAATGATTCGCGACCGTAGGTTTGGTATATAGGCACAGGACTACCATAAAAATGAGATCTTTTGTATGTGTCATGGCCCTCCTTTTAAGATGGTATTTGGTAATACAACTGGTTTGGGGACAGAAACAATATCTGCCTTAAAAGTCAACTGTATTGTATCAAGCTGTATTTTAGGGATAATTTAACTTATTATACATGAGAGAGTGTTTTTAATACTCTGTATTGAGTATAATGTGTAATGAATCTATAAAGAATAAACGGTACAGTGAGTCATACATTATATATACTATATATACATACATTTTATATCACACATACATATATAAACCATATAAATAGTATCTTCTATACCCACTTTTCAACTATTTAGCTTTCCAATCTCTTTTAAAGACTACACCATGATTACAAAAATTCTATCAAGAAGAAAAATACCATTTAGCACACTTGTGCATTTTATTTCAATGGCAAGTTCTACAGAACTTCTTAAATAATTTTGACAAAATTTTTAGTCATTATCAATGTATAATTTGATTCATCTGGATAGCATTTGAAGGAAATTAGCTATCTGAAGCCTTTAAAATAAAGTAAATCTGATTTCTAAATGAGGATACACAAATGTTATCAGTCATATTTATCAAATGAGATTACAGATATAAAGTAATTAAAAATAAAACTTTTATAATATATAAGTTATATTTAGATAAACAGCATATATTTTATTTAATCACAATATTAATTAAAATATTTTTAAAATATACGGTTTCATTTGGCTTTCCCTTACAAACTTAAATTTCTAGTTTCTAAACTAATTAGAATTGGCTTATTATGGATCAGGTACCTTATCAGGTAAAGAAGGAAATTACTATGGACAGTCAATGGGTTAAGAGGTCAATATAGAATAGGAAAATCAATTTGCATTGATTAGACAAAAGGTCCATTTTACACAGCCCAAAGGATTACTTTTTAAGCAGACATCTTTGAACTATAAGACATTTTCAACTAAAAGGCATAAGGAGAAGTGCATTCTTAAACACATAAGAATTTTTAAAAAAAATCATATAGTAAATGCCATAGTTAAGCTAGCTGATGTTTACTGATATTATGAACCATGCGTAGGATTACTATATAATTCATATAAAAGCTTTATGAAAAGTATGAAAGTGTTTTATTTATCTCTTATGTCAATCTTTGCCTGAATAATCACTTAATAGGAGTTGGAGTCTTAAGAACTATAGCAGACTGCAGGCATATTTCAGTGTTGACATCAATTAAATATTAAGGTAAAATTTAGAGTCTGATGTGAAAAATCAAAATGATAAATCTTTCCCCACCTCCCTCGTGGAAACAACTTTAAATTTCACACACAGTAAAATGTAATTTAATCATTTAACTCCTTATATTTTCTATTTTATGGACATTTCAGCTTACTGACAAAGTTAAGACAATTTTGTGTTTAATAGCACACATAATGATTATCTATCTGAATTAGGGTTCTTAGGGTTTATGTGACTGTTGCTTTCTAACTCTAAGTCATTTATCTGTAATTCCTGTTGGTTCCTAGTCAGGCCACACCTGGTGAGACCAGAAGTGTATTACACTCTTTAAATCCCTTGACAGTTGACATTTCACATACCTCATTCCATCATAGCCATTTCTTACCTTCGATGGCTAGCATTGCCCGCAATTCCCGATTCAGCAGCTCATACCGTCGTTCTAAATCATGCTCTTTTTCCCTAGGCAAGTTGCAAAAGTTCATCAATATGCTAATTACTAAATCATTAAACACTTAAAAGAACCTGTAGGTTACATTGATTTTAGGACTCATAACTGACTTTTCTCTTTAACTTTAAGCTACTCCAAACAAATGATACACAAACCTAAAACCTTCCTCAGGTTGAATATTACTAGTGCTATTATTTTTCTCCTTCAATTTTGAATTGCACAGAGGTATATTTTAACCTTTAGATAAGTAGTCTCATTCTTCAATGCTTCTTGTCTTAAGTGCCAGGTATAAGACTATTTTGTAAAATATTTTTCATAGCTCACAATAAGCACTCTTTTGTCTGGAGTACCATGTAAAAAGAATACAAGAAACATGTTAAGTACTACCAGTGCAAATTTAATACAGAGACAATTAAAAATCCAGGAGAGCTAAGTTTTGTGCTTCTTCATAACTCTTTTTATCAAGTTCAGGCATAGCAGAAATGACAAAAATAGAGGTTTTCACTAAAATAAAACATGTGAGCCTGCTCCTTCCCACACTAGGTGGCATAATATAAGAATATTGCTGGTGAACAAAAAGAAACACGCATTAAGTCCTATAGTGAACTAAATGCTAAAGACCAAAAATGCTTACATCTGGTCTAGTCTCCATTTTACTGTACACAAAAGTGATCTTTCTATGATTGGAGGAATTACCCAAATTTAGGGTAACATCATCTGTAGAATACAAATGTACTTTTGTCCTTATTAAGAGTTATTTTCATTTTTAACTTAAAATGTGATGTTAAATAAACTTCAATTTTATTTCTTTTGTCCTCTAACCCTTAATATAATCCAAATGTCCTTTTTGTGCATAAGTGCTTTATTTCTTAAATACAAAAATTTTTTTTTATTCCTTGGCTTCCTATATAATAAACATTTTTTAGTATATATCACTATTTTTAAAAACTTATTGTTCAGATGAGAAATGATTATATGCTATTTTTAATTTTTATTTTTATAAAAAACTATACTGTAATCTCCAAGGAAAGAAAAATATTAAGCCTAATAAATATGAAATCCCAAAGAAGGCAATGACAAAAAGCCTAAGATTCATCAGTGTTGCAGGAAAAACAAGCAGTCATGGGTACTTACAGGAGAGAAAGCTGGTTCATTCTCCTTATTAAGGCATTTTTCTTATTAACCAACATAAACCATTCCTGCATCATAGCTTCTTCTTCTTCTGTGTTCCTTCCTGTAATTCAGCAAATTATTTTTATATGACATTTTACAAGCCAAATAATAGTTTAGCACAAGTATTTTTTTTTTAACATGAAACATATTTTAGCTACCCCAATAGTACAAATTAAGCTGTTTATAATAACATAATATTAAAGTCCAGGGTCTGAAAAGAGCAATCAACATCTAAAAATTCATAAGCCAATCTTCTAAAGCTGGTATTATTCAGCATGTGTATTTCAGTCCCCCTGAACATATCTACAGATCAGACTAACATTAAGTACAGTAAAAAAAAAAAAAAAAGTGTTCCAACTTTTAAATCCTCCCCAGAGGCTGATTTGTTATTATGTTTCAATGAGGAACTCAGGGTGCTGACAGACAGAAGGTCATGATAAAAAAAAAAATTTAAAAATCATTATGAGAATTGTAAGACTAGCAGGAAGATCAGAGAAGTCCAGAGATTTTGTGAAAGCTTCCACTTGTAACAACTTGCTTTTTTTCTTTTCTCCCCAAAAGTAAACTAAAGATATATGTTCATATACCATTCTGGAACTCATCATCTCTAATAGGGCAAACACATGCAAATTATTTTAAATACACTGTAAATGACCAGGCTACAAAAAATGCCTATAGCTATCTGTGAAAAGACACATTATAATGAAAATAATAATGTTCAGTAAATCACAAAACATTTCAACAGAGAGAAGATCTAAAAATTAGATTTACTGATTGCAAATTTAAAATTCACTTTCCATCATCTATACCACTCCCCACCAAAGGCCAGTATATCAAGGGTTATAATGTATAGGATATATTTATTATTGTTCATGTAGAAGTAGGCCAATATTAATTCCCCACCTTCTTCCCACCTCTCCATTCAAATTGTACCTAGTCAAATTTATAATTCTTTGACTTTCCTTTTTTCTGAATTTCACCCATGATTGGTTTATTGTTTTGCTAGGCCATTATTTAATACTTCAGTCCCACTTCTGTACAGATGCATAGGGTTAACTTAAATATCTAATAAAAAATAAAATATTCTAGTTTCATTTTCTTTTTAAGGAAGATATTTTAACTTTCGAACACATGACCAGCCCATTTTAAAAATTCAGACAATAGATACCTAAAATAAGTGAAAAGCCAAGTCTTTCACCAACCCCTCTCTCTCCAATTCCTCTCTCCATCTCCTTTCTCCAGAAGTAAGTACTTCTACAGTTTAGCATATCTCCTTCCAGACCACAGAGATTACTATGTGTATCAAACACATGCATATACCTTATCTATAGACACATACAGGTTTCTTTTCTTTAGCATAAGTGAGATCATATTATATATTGCCCTGTGATTTGCTTTTGTTATGCTGTTCAAAGATCTACCTCATTCTTTTTAATACTTGCATAAAGTATGGGTGTGCCATAATTTATTTAACTATTTCCACATTAATAGAAATCTGAAGAAATTTTTAGAATGGAAATAGAATATAAAGAGATGATGATCTGTGTGCAAAAGATTAAACATGTACTTCAGAGCATCCCTGTAAAATAGATATCTGTTGTTCATCGTTAGGGAGCATAGTGAGGATACGTGCCTTCATTAAATGCTATTAAAACTTTATGGTATGAAGCAGACGTAGGATAGATCTTTTTGGGGTATGAACAAAAGTCTTTATTGTTTTACAGTATTTTTAATCTCTCTTTTAGGGTAGCTGGTTTTGTATTCACTTTGGACCATGTGATGTCTTGACACCGGTCATGTGATACAGGCTGCGATACGCACAAATCCCTGGGTAGCAACAAAAGAAGAAAGAGTAGAAAGAAAAAGCTGAGAAAAAGCTTGCAATTTGGAAAAAGGCCAATTGTACCCTGGTGAAGGCCTTTTTGATCAGTGAAATGACACATGTGTGCAATATTAATAGGTGCAGTTTTTATGATATTTTATTTTCTAATTAAACACTTAGTTCTTGTGTTCATAGCATAAGTGGCTTCTAAAAATATAGACATTTTAAAACTTTGTTTTGAGTTTAACTCAACCTATAATTGAGGCTTTCAGCAATAGTAGAAGCAACTAGCCTACTCCTAAATTAGCATCATTTTCTTCAATGGAAGACTGCTTCCTTGAGAATAACAATATTGATATGGTACTGTGTTATTTTCAGTTTAACTCATGCCTAAGATTTCTAGGTAAGAATAAAAGATCCCCTTCCCCTAACTGTTAGGAAATGACTAATAATACAAGAGTCTCATGTTTCAAAAGGAAATAAGCCTAACAATAACAAATATTTAAAGACACATTACACTCTGCTACATAGATTATATAAATTAACTGAAAAAACATATTTGAGGTTAAATCAATTCTGTATCACTAACTCCTTATCTGAGATAGTATACAAGATGGAAATCTATACTTAGCCTAGTAATAAAAAAATTAAATTTTCTTCTAATACATCATTACACTATTGTTTTTCAGGATTTAAAATTTTTTAAATTTAAAAAGCTTTTAAAAGCCAGTAAGTTGAACCATTACAAATTAATCCTGACTTTAATAACTGGTTAAAGACCCCTTTAGCTTTATAAGTAACAAAAAATATTAAAGCCTGTGATCACAGTGAGCTTTTCTCATTTCTCCTCTAACCATTTGTTATTTAATCCAATACTAGTAATCCAATTTGTCCATCAGACTTTTAAAGGGCAGAATGCAACTTCCTCAGCTTAGACACTTTTCAAAGTACAATATATTTTTCAAATGAATGCTGGATGTTTCATTTTTCCCAACTGTTCCTAGCTCTAATGCATGAGGAAAAAAAGAACAAGATGAACATTGTTCATACTGATTAAGTAAGAGCTCATTAAAGAGCTGTCAGTGCGGTACTTTGAATATGCATGAAGCATATAATCAGATCTAGTACCGTCACTAGAGGAGAATACGGTAAGTACAAAGGATTGATTTAATTACTTAGAGTGGGCTGTGGTGGTAAAGCAGTCTTGTTAGTGCAAAAAGAAAAAGAGGTTGTATTCTGGCACTGTTAGAAAAAAGGCAGTTTTAGCTTCTGCCACAATACATAATCTCAGAATAAAGCACTTTACATTGTAGCTTAAAATGAAGACTGTCATTATTTTATAAAATGGCCATAAATCATTTTATCTTGTTTAACCTCACCTGGTTAACTACTTGTCTTTGAAAATTATCTTTAATTTGTAATTATAACTAAATTTTTTTGACACCTTAGAGTGGAATACGGATACTTTAAAAAAAAAAAAATCCCAATTTTTTTTTCAGTTTCATGAATTGAAAAATTCAGGACATATACAAGTGAAGACCATTTTGAAATAAAAAATGACAAAATACTACAGGTCAGTATACAATTACTAAAATTTAAAAACATGGCTGGGTTGTTATACTGCATTTTAAAACACAGTGCCTCATGTAAATATACTACAAATAACAACATCACACTAACATTTTAAAGTATTGACTAATTAATTCAATCTCTGGCAATATGTGTCCTACTTTTTTTCCCTCAAAGACTTCTGTTTTTTATTTTGCCTCTAGGAATGTAACATCTTTTCTGACATCACAATCTTTTAACATCAGTGTTTTCTTTTAACCAATTACTACAGAGCTGGGATATGATTTGTAAAAATTATCAAATGATCAAGAATAATGATAACGGCAGGAAAAGTAACTAGAAATATGACTTCAAATCATTTTCCCTCTGACATAGTTCACAAAGACCACTTAACAGAAAGCGTGTAACACACAGCACTACATACAGTATAAATACTTAATAAACACAGGTTGACTACAGCAACCATTTTTATATTTCATCTCCTCCAAAAAATTATTTAAATTTAGTTAAGATTAATTTCATTCAAGAATTCATTCATTCATCCAGGAATATGTATGTAGTTTTCATTTATTTTTTCAGAAGCAGTTTTTTCAGTGTAAATTTTTAAATGAATAAAAGAAAAGTGATGTGAAAAACCTAAATTATGAATCATATATTCAAAAATTTTCTACTAATTTACCTTTCCTAATTAATCCTTATTATCTATTTAGAAAGATATATTTTTAGACAGTGAATTCTTATATAAATACAAAATAAGGAACAATACAATTTTAGCCAAACAGGAGATGAATTCAGTGGGAAAGAATGAAAACACAAAGATGTAGGCTGCTGTTGTACATATAAACAAATTCAAGACTTTCTACCATGAAAATATTAAAGAATGCTAAAATCTTGCCATAGCCCCATAGCGGAGATGGCTGACTAGTGATCATATATGGCCCTTAAAGGGCACAACATAACAAAGCCAAACCAAACATAAAAACAAAAAAGTTGCCATTACAAATTGTCCAGATGGTATGATAACAGCAATATGATGACCTCTGAAAGACATAATATAATACAATAGAGAGACACACGAAGGTGTCCAACTAACTGGTACTCGAGAAACACATTCTAATAACAAAGGAAGTGAAATCTGGTAGATCTATATAATGGACAAAAAAGATGAATTTACTGTAGTTATGTAGGGTCATGGACACATGAACTCCTAAAGCCAATATTCCTACAGGACTTCAGTGCATCAGTTTTAGAAAATATTTTAAACTGGGTGCCTGGGTGGCTCAGTTGGTTAAGCGACTGCCTTCGGCTCAGGTCATGATCCTGGAGTCCCTGGATCGAGTCCCGCATCGGGCTCTCTGCTCGGCAGGGAGCCTGCTTCTCCCTCTGACCCTCCCCCCCTCTCATGTGCTCTCTCTCTCTCATTCTCTCTGTCTCAAATAAATAAATAAAATCTTTAAAAAAAAAAAAAGAAAATATTTTAAACTTAGGAAATAGAGCTTTATTATGAAAATAAATTTTACTATATAAGCAAATAGCTGATAAATGTTTCTACCCCAAGAATATCCTCAAACAGCAATCAACATAAATGAAGAATTTCATAATCTTTATTGATGTTTTCAGCAGCAATTGTCTTAAAACTATTTGCTTAACATGATATATTTGTTATAGTGTTAAGAATATAAACTTTGGGGAAAATCCCGTCTCCTTTTGTTGCAGTAAAATAAAAACTAACACACTCTCTCAAACATACCTTTTATTTACCCATTTGGTAAAACAGATTCAGGGCAACATCTCTCTACAGATAACTTCTGATAGACTTCTAGCATGTACTTCTTACAGGAAGAGGTATAGACAACTTCACCAAAGTTCTTCCTACATAAGCTTATATATAAAAAGGAACTATTTCTGAAGGTTGGAAATTAACAGCAGTCTTCTTGTACCAACTCCTTAATAGCATCTGAGTAGCCTTTTTTTCTGCCAAAGGTCAGTGCCAGATTTCCAAAGGTAAACTGGGCACAAACTTAAAATAGCAAAAAATAAAAATAAATTTAAAAGTATGGAAGGAGTCATCATGGGAAAAACTGTAACTGAAAAAAAATCTTTATATTTACTTACAGTTTAGTATTTTCTTTAAGTTACATATGGGATGGATTTGCACCTATTAACTTTTCAGTGCTAAGAGCATGTAAAGGTATTAACATGACCCACATTTCAGGTAATACATGACCATCCTGACTACCTACAAATAGGCACTTGACTAGTTAAAATGCTTAGAACATAACTTTAAAACTGTATTTACTTTTTTAAGGTACATTTAACATATTCTGTAAAATAAGATAAAATACAGTGAGTCACTTTTATAGGCATCATTGAACCAAACAGACTATTGTCTACTTAGTGAATCAATTAGGCACCCTGTAATAAGGGGAAAACTTGAATTGTGAGCCATGCTTACAGATGGATAGCTTCCCCCCGCCAGTTCTCCCCTCTCTTGAAGCCCCTTTTGTTTGGACTGCACCTGGTGAACTCCTCTCTACCCCCCATCCTTGTCCTAGGGCCTTCTCACAGTCATGTCACAGAAATGACTTAAGAGGGGCTCCAGAAGTGACAGAGACATTAATGTTAAAGACAAACATGAAGAGTTGAATAAAATTATTTCTTGAAAAGTAGGAGTGGACAGAAGCAATTATTTCTAGATTAATGTATTTTAAGATGTGATTTTAAATATGTATGTTTATATAGCTAAATTAAATATTATAAAAGATATTTCTAACCTTTTATATATATATATTTTAAAGATTTTATTTTTATTTATTTATTTGACAGAGAGAGACACAGTGAGAGAGGGAACACAAGCAGGGGCAGAGGAAGAGGGAGAAGCAGGCTTCCCGCTGAGCAGGGAGCCCAAAGTGGGGCTCCATCCCAGGATCCTGGGATCATGACCTGAGCCAAAGGCAGACGCTTAATGACTGAGCCACCCAGGCGCCCCTAACCTTTTATATATTTAAGTAAGTCAAGATTGCGCGTGTCTTCTCATTGGGAGAATCAAGGTCTACCTTTTTTTTTTTTTTTTTTTAAGGTCATTTGGGCATATGTTTTTTTTTTCTAGGGTGGTCTGGGAACCCAATCCACAATTGAAGTATTTTATGGAAATATTCATAAATAAATGGAAATGACTCATAAATTAACTTGAGAATAAAGACCTCCAGTAAATTAAGTACCACCTTTATGAATGTGTTTACTTGTATTAATTCTGGGGAACTTCTGTGGATAAGACTAGAAATTCTGGTAAGGCTAAGCATAACATATAATTGTACTGTCTGTAGTTTCTGTGGCTGGTTAGAACCATCATCTTGAATGTGATGCAAATAAGATGAACATTGAATCTGCATCCTAAATGGCTTTTCTTCCAGTTTGGCAAAAAAAAAAAAAAATTGACAGAGCTCCTTGATCTTAGACTAATTAACCTCTCTGAGCCTTAGTTTCCATTTCTATAAGGGTAATCATATTGCTTACCTCATATGGTTGTTAGAGGAATTAAATGAAAAAAATCTATGTAAAGTCCTTAGCACAGTACCTGAGACTAAAAATGCTAGCTATGATGATGATGATAATGAGGAAGGTGATGGTGGCATAATGCAGCACTGTGGAGATACAAAGATGACCAAGATGTGGCTTTTCTCCTCAAAAGGGCTCATGGTCTAATGTGGAGAGACACATAATCAGGAATAACTAGCGTGAGGGTCAATTTCTAAACAACTCCACAGATACAAATTTTATTTTAAATCTTTGTTAGTCATAACAACTTATACAGTTAGGATAGTTAGCATGTCTTTGGTCATAAGCAGGATAGGTGAAAAATGTAGGTGAGTCAGTACGAACTCATTCCTGCAGCTGGAAAAACAAAGTGGATGCCCTACCAGGTCGGCAGCATCACTACTGCATACAAAAGGTGGCCGTAATGATGACACAATAATGTGGCTCTGCTCCAAATAATGAGAGTCTAGTTATTTGCAGGGTGCTAGACATTTAAAAATAAAGATCATAGAGTATTGCTTGATATCAAAGACTAAAGAAGGTAAATTTTAAGATTGAAAATTATGGACTACTAGAACACACTTAAAAGTTTACTAGTTATTAAAATAAAGAAAAAGTGACAATGACAATTTGAAGTAAAAGTGGATATAATTTTAAGAAAAGAAAGCCCTCAACAAGAAAAACTAAATATTTGTAAAGTAAAAACCTTCACTGAGAAAGTGAGCTTTCATCATTTTTACAGAAAGAGATTTTGATACTAAAAGCAGAGCATCTTTAAAATCAGCTTATAAAATTGGCAATGCAGATGAAACAGCTGATTTACTAAATGCCAGGTGAGAATGAGATTAGATTTCTGTTGAGAATGTAGAAAATTAAATATGTTTCATTTTTAAAATATAGAAAGACAAACCAGGTAGATATGCTCTATTTAGGCTTCTTCTAATAAAGAGTTTCTCCAAAGTTGTATTATGTAGTCAGTCAGCTACTCTTTTAGGTAACCCGCTCTTGTGTTGCTTAAAGTGTTCAATGTCCTTTAAAAATCCTACCCACAGTGTCTCCAGTGCCTTCAGTTTCCAATAAGGAATGAGTTCAAGCCCCAACCTCCAAGGCACCTCTTCCACTCTATACCTGCTTTAATCGTGCTTGGGTTCAGATAACCAAGTAACACTAGGATATATCCTTCCTTATGTACCTTCTTAAAAGTCTTTGAGGATGGAGAGCAGAAGGAAATTTAACCTATCCCCTTCTAGCCTGTGGCCACATTCAGTCTCAAAATGGGACACTGCAGAACCATCTCCAGCAGCATTTTAACCGGCACAGAGCTTCAAAAATTACACAATACTTTGAATCAAAAGCAATGAATGCTGTTTTTCTAGACTAGACCAGGTGACTAGTGTGGATTTCAGCAATATATCAACTCATCCAACGCCCCTTAATCTTCTCAGTGGAGCCATTCTCTTCATCATGGTACACAAGACACATTCATGATGGACTTGTACCCACAGTGTCGTTTCCTGAATCCCTGGAACAACAATGTCTCACAGAAACTACTCTATATAGTATCTCTCTTTCATCAGATCAGTGACAACCAGTAACTTTCTTATAGGCTGGTAATAATGATAATTATGATGATGGTAATAGCATCAAATATTTAATGAGGCTGTATAACTTAGAGCTAGCTAGTGGTAGAACTAGGCCTTAAATCCAGGCAGTCTGTCTTGTAAACCACCACTCTCAGCTACCCCACCTGACACTCACAGGGTAACCAGTCTTAAAGAACAGGCCCTTTATTTAGAATTCAGGCCAACCTTGACAAAGCCTTCTGAATGGCTCTGATAAGCAAAATGGCACAAACAAAACAAAACAAAGCAAAAAGCAAACCTTCAAATCTCTGATAAACAAATAAACAAAAACCATTCTGTTCCTTAGTTCATCCATTAGTAGTGGGGATTTTGTTTGCTCTTCCAATGTAGGCAACTGGGACTTAACAATGATCTCAGAGAAGTTCATCAGGGGATATCAAGGCGAATCAGCCTTTCTTCCTATGCACATATATCTTTATGATCCTTGAATTATAGGTCAGTGTATAATGTCTGCTAGAAACATGATTCCAGGGATAGACCTGTTCACTTCTTGGACAACTATAAACCACTCTGATTCCATTTGAGCATTTGAAGCAACCTTCAGTGAAAATGGCCAAACAAGAATACTCTGCCTAGCACGGGATTATCAGGATGTATTCAAGTTCCAGCTCTGCTCTTGAGGAGCTACAGGAACTTGGATAAATAACTTAATCTCCCTATGCTTCAGTTTCCTCATTTGTAAAAATGGAAATAATAGTACTACTTCAACGGGGGTTCCGTGAAGATTAAGTGAGTAAATATATGTAAAACACCCAGAATAGTGCCTGGCATATAACATTACTTAATCAACGTAATGGTGGTTGCTATTGTTATATTGCTATTGCTGTATTCTTTCTCTCTCTCCTTCTTACTATCTGTTTCTCCACATACACACATACAGTAAGGAGCCACATTCTTTATTTAAGCTTCAGGATCCTTTCTGACTATCTGATTCCTGGCATTATGGATGGAGCAAGGAATAGTGATTTCTCCTGGCAGAGTCTCACAGTTTGGTTTTTTTTTTTACTGCCTATGCGAACACTGGGAAGGCCTACCCACAGAAGTAAATACATTGGGCAATTTGGTGCAAAACTTGAGATGTTAGCTACATTGAGCCAGAAATTTCTGTCTTTACATATCCATTTCACTGGACAAGTCATCCTACCATCATTTTAAGTTTTTCATTCCTCTCAAGTATGGAAGCCCATCGACTTACCTATTACCCATTTTTCTTTAAAGGATCAAAACAAATGCAAACCAATATGAGACATTCCCTTTCCAAAGGTTACACATGTTCTGTTAAGTCTATTCTAAAGATTCCCTTGCTAATAGCAGTATCTTCAGTCAGAAATTTAGAGAAAATAAAAATCTAGTGTGTAACTCCCAGATCTCTAGAATTTCTAAAGATGATTTTCAGATTTTTCCTCAACTTAATGCCCAAAATATGTTCAATTCCCCTTTTTATCGTGATACAAATGTTTAGATACCCCTGAGACTGAAGAACATCATGCTACCCCAATAGTCCCTCTCAGATTCTTGCGTAAAACTTATGGGCCAACCTCCAGCAGTTAGCTATATGTCCTTCTATTGTATAAGCTGTAGCTTATTTTAAAAGGGTTAGAGCAATCACACCTAACACAACTTTACCTACATCCCACCTAAATTCATGGTCAACTCCAAGTCTGTTTAGTCCTCACAATGTTTCTGTTAATATTCTACATTTCAGAATTTAGCAAAATAGCTACCTAGTCAACACTGAGAATTTTGCAACGTTCAGTATAACTTTATTAACCTTTTACTTAAGATTCAAAATAAGCACTTGAATTATTTTTATTTTTTTTTAAGATTTTATTTATTTATTTGACAGAGAGAGAGACAGTGAGAGCAGGAACACAAGCAGGGGGAGTGGGAGAGGGAGAAGCAGGCTTCCCGCTGATCAGGGAGCCCGATGCGGGACTCCATCCCAGGACTCTGGGATCATGACCTGAGCCGAAGGCAGACGCTTAACGACTGAGCCACCCAGGTGCCCCTAAGCACCTGAATTAAAACAAGTGGTATTAAAAGTTTGAAATTTTAGCTATCCTCAATTTTATTCTCATGAAAAATTAAAATATTTATGACTACTTTAATAATTTATTTCTGTGGAAAGTTATTTATACATAATAGGAAACTACTGCTATTGTTTAAAGCACTGAAATGCATAATAAACTCATTTTTTAAATTAAAAATTATCTTTTAACTTTCCTTACAGAGGTAGAGCCTTCAAAAGCACAACAGAAAGAGCTATGACCAGGTCCATCAAGTTTCAGATCAGAAGCGTCTATCTGGGGAGGGGCACCTGGGTGGCTCAGTCGTTAAGCGTCTGCCTTCAGCTCAGGTCATGATCCCAGGGTCCTGGGATCAAGCCCCACATCGGGCTCCCTGCTCCGCGGGAAGCCTGCTTCTCCCTCTCCTACTCCCCCTGTTTGTGTTCCCTCTCTGGCTGTGTCTCTGTCAAATAAATAAGTAAAATCTTAAAAAAAAAAAAAAAGTGTCTATCTGGGGAGAACACGCTGGTGGGGAAGAAATGTTGGTACTTTACACAATTCCTAGCTTTGGCCACCAAGTGGTGCTATTAATTCAGAGTGAACTGGCATTGGGGGAGTGGGGTTGGGTGGTTTTGGGGTGGGTAAAATACATAAACAGTCAATAAATGCAGAAAACACTCACAAGTTGGATGTTCATAACTCATTGTACTGTGAATTTACATATCCTCTCCCACTCAATGTCACCAGTATAAAAACAGAAGAGAAAACTAATTCATATATCTTATTTTGATGGTAAAGCCCACTGTACTCCCTCAGGAAAATAGCTACATATATATTTTTACCAAACTTTATCCTTTCAGGCCATGCAGCTATAAAAATAATCCGACAATTTTGATTAATTTTCCTCCTCCTCCAACATTCATCCAAATTACCCAATTAAAACAAACACAAAAAAACACTTTACATAAAAACTAACCAGCAATAAACATTACAAATCAGTAGTATTAAGCATTTTTTTAAAAAAAAGCTAACTTAATTTTTTAAAAATAGATACCAGCTTGACAATTTTTTTCTTAACTTATATTGTAAACTTCTCCTGAAGAAATAGCTCACCTGAGTGGATGAATGCCTTTCACATTCCAGCTTAGAAATGATGTGGGGACAGGGAACAGATGCAATGATTATATATGTTTAGTTTTTTGATGCAGTGCACCTAGAGGCCTTTGTAAAGTGTTAAAAACCTCTCTGGTTGCTAAAAGAAAGACATAATAATTTACAATCCACTAGACTAAGAGCTGGCAATGTCTATACAATCGAAAAAATAATGATTTGAAAGCAGAACTTTCTAAGTCTGTATAAGAATAAAGAGAAAGTTCACAGCTATTCAACTGGACAGTCCTAACCCAAAGATGAAGGGACCTAGTAAGGGTAAGCAACTATCCAGTTGTCTCTGTACATTAACATTTGTATTTTTAAGAAAAATGCTTCCATTTGGGGAAGTGCCGGAGCAGGGCTCTCATCCTTCCATAAACTACCTTGATTTTGACTCTGGACTGAAGAGGCAATTCACACATGCTTAGCCATCTCTGATGTCATTCTTTGTCAAATCAAATTATGAAATCTTGGTTAAGCTTCTTGGGATAGGGTCAGGATGAAATAGAAGACAAAAAAATGTATTTGCAAAGTTGGTTCCCACATGGATGTCCTAAAATAAATTTTTCAAAATACAAAGCTTAAGTTGTTTATTTCTGTATGTGCCTCATGAAACTCATATAATTAGTGTATCAATTCAATGAAACGTATATAGATTGAGGGACTAGCAAATTCCTAAGGTTTGCTCCTAGCTATTTATTTAGTTGTGAAAATGTTCACACAGTTATCAGTTATCTTTTGTGTGTAAGCCAAGGGTTAAACAAACAAACAAACAACAACTTTCCAGTCTTATGTCAAATTGCCAAATCAGTTCTTAAACCATTTTTTGGGTGGCGGGGGGAGGGAGAGGGACTCAGAGAGTCTGTGTATGTGTGTTGAGGGAAGAGAAGAGTTAGGATAGAATGGGAGATGTGCATATTACTTAGAAGCTGAGGAAAATCTTTAAGTAAGAGTAGAAACAATAATAAATAATGAAGCGACTGCTATAGCTGATGGCAGCAGCTACTTTCATACTGGGTACTAACCCTCTGCCGAGAGCTCTGTGCCAAGTACTCGTATATACATTTTATCTATATCTGTATCAATATGTCTTATATGCTCAATAACCTTCTGAAATAGGTTTTATCAGCCTTTTTATTTTTTTAAAGTTAATGGTTGAGGAAATAGAGGCTCAGGGAGGTTAAGTAATTTGTCTGAGACCACCCAGAGTCTAGCTGGTATCTTGCTGGTTTTTAAGTCTACGCTCTGATATCTTTATGCTGTGCTACTTCCCTTAGCATTTATTACAATGTGGATTCAACGTATCTTAGTCCCTTGTTTCTTAAAATGTGGTCCGTGGATCACCTGTATTATAAATTGCCTAGAATACGGGCCCCACCCCAGATCCACTGAATCAGAATCTTTTAGGCAGGTCCTGGGAATCTGTATTTTTAACAAACTCCTCAGGTGGCTTTTTTAAATGCAGATAAAAGTTTGAGAACCACTGTCTTAGCCCTTTTACAAATAAGTCACCAAGATCTTTTTTTTTTTTAAAGAAAGGGTGATATTTCATGTATAAGATGTTATTTTAGCATTGGCATGACATTACACAAATTTAATTTCACATTCAGAAGAAAAACATGTTGCTGCCAAATCAGTTCAAATGCCTAAATTTTCTTTCATAGATAGTTGCTGAGAAAAACACATTTTCCTGGAATTTCTACTTTTTTAAGTGTTAAAAAATTTTATTACAGTCTAGAATAAGAATGTACCTCACTTTAGGCAATAGACATGTTCCAAATTAAAAATTATGGTGATGTGATAATTCTTTAGGTTCAAAAATTATATTTTATATTTCCAATTCAAATTTCTAGTAGTGGAAAATACTTTCTAAATATCACTGGTAGAAATTATACACATTTGTTCTTCTGGATAAATGAACAAACATGAATCAGCAAATGAAAAAGTCACCTTAAGACTATATAGTAAAAGGCGGAGACATACAGGGAGTGCCAAGGAGAAAAGAAACAAATGTTAGAAATGAGAACCTTGTGAGGTTCTCTATATTTTGAATCAGAGAGATTCCTTTCTAGAAATCGTATGATCCAATATCTATTGCAATGAACTAGACTGATTCAACAATAGTTGAGTGCTACTACACTTCAATATAATTTACATATTTTCTTTCTTTAAATAATCCAAATAATGAAATGCAGATAGAAACAAGACATTAAAGATGTGTGAATTAGGTGAACAAATTGTGAGAGTAAAGATATTCTGAAAGTATGACAGTAGTTTTAATTTTTCTTGTAACCACAGAAGGAAAATATTAAGGACAAAATAATTTAGGAGTATTACCAATTTTAAAAATTGAAGATGTAAAAAAGTAAACAGCACTTTAAACTGTAAGCACTTTAAAATGTAAACTTTCCTTTTATTTATTTTTTTTAAGATTTTTTTTTTTAAGTCATCTTTACACCCAATGTGGGGCTTGAACTTACAATACTGAGACCAAGAGTCACATGCTCCACCAACTGAGCCAGCCACGCACCCTTGTAAACTTTCCTTTTAAAACAAACTTTGTTTTCTTTATACTGTATTTCTATTCATAATTAATTATTTTCAGTAATCAAAGGCCTATTCCATTATATGTGCAATATGTAATAAATAAAATGTATATATGTGCAAGGAGAATACCAACTTATTATAAATATTTTATTTACTGCTTGATGGTGACAGGTAACATTCCTAACATACTAATGTTTTTCATCCTTTGGTATTTTTTATTTCAAAGGTGACCTTGACAAATTTAAATATTAAAGAAATTATATAAATAATAATAGACGACACTTATCAAACACTATATATGCACCAGGCACTGTGCAAATGCTTGATATAAGGTACCTAATTTAATTCTCACAATTCTCTTAGCTGCCACACCATATCAACTTTGACCCAGTGTGACCAAATTTGAACTCATTATATTCACTAGCCAGGGCTAAATTTCTACACTCAATGTATAGTACTTAGGCACAACAGGGCTCAAAAATATTTGTTGAATGAAAATCACCAGACATAAAAGAATAAATGAATTTCTTCCTTTATGGGAATTAAAGTTAGGTTCTTTTCCCCCAATTTTTTCTAAAACCATAGTGTCCTCATTCTGTTAAAGTGGAAACTGAGGCTCAAAACTATGAAGCTGAGCTAGTAAACAGGAATGAATATAGCACACTAGAATGGCTCTCATCTCCCAGCCAGGGTCCCAACTCACCACTGGAAGGACTGAGCCCATGTTTTCAGATGAAGGTATGCCGAGGATTAAGTATGGAAGAAAAGCCTCTCCTATAATTATGTTAACAGCAATGGGGGACAGATGGGCTTTGGTATGTAATGGACAAGGACACGGGAGAGAAGATTCACATGGAGACCTTGGAGAGCTGGGCCTTGGCTCACTGTTCTTCCACCTGGCTATGATTCTGCTAATCAAAGATGTGACAGAACCAACTGTATGACATGTTCTTTTATGCTTTTAATTTTTCTGAATATTGGATTAGAACGTAATTACATGAGGTTATGTCACTTTTTGCAATTAGAAAATGATTTTATATTATTTTGCATTCTTGGAGTTAGGTGACATAAAGATTTTGACACAGCTAAAAACACAGAGACACACAAAACAGACCTGTAACACCACATTTACCAAAAGTATGTTGCCACTTTACTTCCAAAAAGGAATGGATTCTATGAACTCTTAGAATCTATCAAAGGATGTGGCTCAATGCCTCTGGAAATTATGCTAAACACTCACTTTGTAGAAAATTTTCAGACATAAAATGTTAACTTTTTCACTGGCTTCTTTATTATGTTACAGATTCAATGTCCTATGAATTGTCAGGAGTAATTATTTTAGTGAGGAACTATAGGCTAAGCCTATACTACTTCTGAACCTTAGAGATCATTTGATTTACTTTTTAGGACCAGATTCCCTTACTTTGTTCATATTTATGAAAAGTTCCTTTGCAGACACAATATGATATCTTAGTTTGTCCATTTCATCATATTTTATGTTTATGGAGATCAAATGGAAACATTCTACTTTAATAAGCTTAAAACTTCATTTTCTATTTTACCATGGTATGTCATAAGAAGTTAGAAAAAATTTTCATTAATGGGAAATCTACAGTTAACTTTTTTTTTCAGTTTTGTAACTATCATGCCAAAATAGATATCTCACTTGGTTTAATGCATATTTTTCAGTGACATGGCCTCTTTTCTCACTGTAATTTGTATGAAAGGAGACATATTTATGTCTATTAAAAAAGAACCTATACAAAATGGAGACATTTTATTACGTGAATACTACTTCCCATCCATGCTTGTAAGAAGCCTAGAAATATCATGCTAAATCATAGAGAATATAGAATAACCAGACAGAAAAACACCTTTGTTGTTATATTTAGAAGATAGTTTCTACTTTTTGCTGACTTTATTAATGATAGTTGTCCATGTTATTCTTATTACAGTATGGTTTTCCCTCTTCTTTATGTTAGAAGTATGAATAAATTACAGTATCTTAAGAGGCAAGATCTTAAGCCATGTGCTCAATGTTCAATGTACAAAAATACAATTTTTCAGGATAAGAGAAAATTTAAAGAACAGTATATAGAAATATCAGAAATATATGTATTAAGCCAAGAATTTTCTCCACACAAAACCTGAGAAGTATTGGTGTATCAAATTTCCTTTCCTGGCTATTTATTAGTTGTACAGGATCAGTTTAACTCTACGTTCAGATATCTTTATATACAAAAATGTGCCCAGTTTGGATTTTCATTTTCCCCTTACAGATATGGGTATGGTGAGAGATGCAGCTGAGTACCTTAATCTCCTAGTAAGTGTACAGTGATTGCTAGAGAAAAGAGACAGAGCTAGTTAAAAATATGTTCCTTACAAATATATAATTTAAATCTCATAAAAATGTTTTTTCTTTTAATCAAAGAACCTATTTTTACAGTATTTACTCAGGGAATCTTACCTTTATGTTGTTATCTATACTCTAAACCATAAAAACTACATTATCTGCCATTTTCTAAATCATGGAATCAAATGGTTTCTATAGACCCTGTTTTAATGTTAATGAATTTATAGACACAAATAGCTAGCATCAAGGCTACAGTGAAGAGGAGGACACTTCAAGCATTCAATACAGCAAAAGGGGCAGATTAGAGATCAATAACAAAATCACCTGGTAAAAAAGGAAAAAGGTGTTGCATTAAAAGGCTTTTTGCTTTACATGTGAAACAATACTGAGAAACCTGTATTTTAGCACTTGTACTCAACAGGCACTCCAACTATGCCACGATGAGAACAGAAACCCATCCTTTCTAATAATCTTGTGACAAAAGCTAAAAGACATCATCCTATTAACTAGTGATCTCAACTGCTAATGCGGAGTACTTCCTGGTGCCTTTTATGTAGAATGCTGCTATTAAAAAACCACTAAACATTCACTGTGAACAACACAGAATCATTCATCTTTTATCAGCATCTCTTGTTAGAAGAGTATGAGTGGGGCTGAAGGTGTCATTGATATTATGGAGTGGAAATTAATCAGAAATTTTTCTCATATTTTCCTCATCTCACTAATTTACTTTTGTACAAATTTCCTCCTGTTAAAAAGTTCATACCCAACCCCCTGTTGTACTCTTTTAAGTTGAGAATATTCAACGAGTGCGTCCACTGAAAAGCACCAGGTCCTAACACAAAAAGCATTCGAAATTCTCATTTAGTTGTCTTTATTTTGCTAGCGCCATGTGGTCCTTGAAGATGTAGAAAACACGGGAAGCCGAGTAAAGATCAGAGCAAGCTCATTAGCATTCTGACAAAATTGGAGTGGTGGAGATGTATAGTTTGCCTAGTTTGTCGTTTTGAAAGCTACCGGTGGTAAGCTTTCTATTTCATTGTGCTTTTGTCTTTTGGGGGGGTTTCAAAGCAGCAGGGTATTTGTTAGCCCTAGGTTTGCACAATGCATTGTGGGAACCTTTCCTGCACATTCAGCCCTATATAGTATCATTCCAGTTTGAGTCAAAAAGTTTTTTTTCACCACTTATAAGAAAGGACATGTGTGTGAATCTTAGTGCATACCCTCAATACATTTAGCACTGCTTTGCTTGTTTCTTTTGCCTGAATCACAAAGTTCAGAAAGAGTCAGAAACAACCTAAGTGACATAATTTTCAATCTTAAAAAAATGTTGCCATTCATTTCAGAACACAACACTAAAACATTTATTTTCTGTTCTTTGTCATAAACAACTAACTAGCCACATGCAGGCCTGATTCAGTTAGTTAAAATTCAAAAGCTCACTGCTCTCTATAATAGAACTCAATTCTATTTTTGAAAACAGTATAGAGGGAAAAATGGTTTGTGCTTTAGAATTATGTAAATAAAGAATTACCTCTTAGAAGACTTAAATAACTTATTACCCTAGTCATTTGATTTTCTTCATCGTCATCTTTTTTTCTTTTCTTGTTTTTTTTTTTTTTTTTAAATACATAAAGCTCACTTTGAAGAGCTAAATGGGCTACATTAATGCTACTATTCAACATGAATGTTTCCAAGTTGCAATGAAATGGATAAAGGTCTTTGGGGATGAATTTATCTGCTAAATCCTTGTGGTTGCCCTCCTATCTTGGATGATGACCCAAAAGAATGTCAACAGCTCATTTCCCAGAGAGCTGGAAGGAGTCTCTATGCAAGCCATAATCTGCACATTCTCAAAGAACCATTTCAAACATTATATTTCACAAGCAGTTTTAAGTGATTTTCCTCTCATCTCTAGCATCCTAACAGTACTTTGGACATCAGTGCCTCTTAAATGAGGGCTAAACAAAGTTTACACATGAATGCTATATATGGCATATAAAATTTTAATTTATTTTCAATACACATTTTAAAAACATAGTCACCTTATTACAATAATATACTTATGGCATTAAATGAGATAAATGTCTGACGATTACTATTTTTTTCTATTGTGGAAAAAAGTGCTTTTTATTACTGGTTATTATTTTACTTAGAATGTAACCTTATTTATGAGAAGTATTTACAGTTTTTCTTAATTTGTAATTATTACAATTTCATGAGAAACTAAAGAGAAGTAGTGAGTGAAATATAGTATATGAGTAATCTGCTAAAAATAATTTAACAGTAAGAGAATGGATCATTTCTATAGGAAGCCTCCGACATAACAGTATTTTGTTATATCACCCTTTATTTCCTTTGTACATTAAGAAACCACTAGACTAAGTAGTATGGCATCTTGGGGGGGAGATAGATATTAACTATTCATATTATAGTAGAACATGTAATTAAAACGATGCAACTTTTCTGTAACTCTAATTTAAGCTCTAATTTTCACCCCTGAAGGCTTCTCTTAGGCCTTCTTTTACAGTTTGAAAGTTCTTTCTTAGAACAAACAAACAACAACATCAACAACAACAAAACCCAGAAGAAATTGCCACATATAATTATGTGGTTATGGTATGAGCCTATTTATATATTGTTAGAACATGAAACTCGACTAACTTAAAGCTTAATATTTTAATGTATCCCAACATTGAGCTGTTCTACTGCTAGCTTTAAAGCTTAAAAAAAAAAAGTGGATGTTACTACAGTAATAATGACTGAATTGTTCTATACTTTGAAATATGAGTATAGCCGCAAAATTATTTATCTACTTCACTGCATTCTCCTACCAAAGTTTCTTGAATAAAATTGTTTGGACTAGCTATATCAAATTAGAGAGCAGTCAGGAGTGTCTAAGTCCAGCTTTAAAACAAATATCTTAACAATTACTTAGCCATATGGAAAATAGGGTATGTCTTCCTGAAGCCATTTTAAAAATATATTTTCTATCTTGAATTTAGACTCCATTAGAAACCATTTCTGACTTGTAATGTTTGATTGTTGAAATATCACTCTTTTAAAGAACCACAAAAAGATGTAAAAAAGCAGGACCTTTTAAAGCTGTCAATTAACAATTTTCTGATTTTTTAAGGCCCATTATATTTGCACTTGCAACATTTTCCAAAATCCAGGAAACGAAGTGGAGTTAAGGCGTTATGAATAAACAAACGCAGCTGTATAGTTAGACACAGCTACCCACACGGTAACACAACTTTTTTTATATTATATCACATCTGAAGCTTCTTCCCAAGTGCTCACATCCTACTGTGTTTGGGTTCCTGTGACTTAAAGGCCAGATGCTTTTCACAAATGACCAACAATTGTAGTTAGAATAAATTAATGATTTTTTTAAAGCTTTGATGGAATTAAGCATACTTCTTTTCTCAATGTGCCTATGTGAATGTTTGCCTGTTAAACTTTTTTTTTTTTTTTTGACAAGTGAGGCCACCCGGCAGAAAACAACTGATGCAAAACCCAGGAATAATCCCTCTGTTTAGTTCAACACTATGGTTAGCCTTAACACTGCCTCTATTATCCAATGGATTTAGAGAAACTTTCATTTATTTGTTGGCCTCAGTTTTCAATTCTGTTGCCCTCTTTAAGGAAACCTAGACTTATTCCTATGTAAGTACATTTGCATACTGGTACAATGAAATGTCTTAGAATTTTTATTACTCTACTAAGCTACATAGGAGCTGTGTACATATGTAATTTGAAAAATTCATGAAAAGAATCAAGATATAGGTTAATACTCTTACTAAGGATTTTAAAGCACACTGTAATAAACCTATAATGCTCATGGTACAATACTAACATAATTACTTCCAACAATATTTTAACAACATAGAGCCATCTATTTTTAAAAAACCCGAAACCACTGGAACCTAAGAAATGCATTCGATGATCACAAAATCAGTGCCAACTTACTACATTAAAATGTGTTATCTTCCTATAGGAATCTTTAAAATTTTATATTTTTATTTATGGATAATATTTTACATTCTCTAATGTTCAGAGTCTAAGCTAAAAAAGGTTTACTCTACGTGAGATAAGCAAAGTAGAATATGAATTTTTAGTTTATAGGAGATTCAAATTAGGGATTCATATACATTATAGCAAATCATCCCATGTAATCTTTACATTTTAAAAATCTACATTGTTTTTCTTGAAACATTTGGTTATTGAATCTTAAAAAAAAAAAAACTGTATAACAAACGGCATGGTTTAGGAGAAGGAGAACATGTGGGACTGGGAGTCAGAAAATAACAGCTCTGTGCCAGTCTCTTCTAGCCTCAGTGTTTTCATCAGTTAAAGAAAACGGATGCTCTCTAAGACTGTTCGTATTTTCAAACCTTTATAACTATGTGGTACAACTGATATAAAACAAAATGCTATAATATTATAAGTTGATATTAGGAATTTGTTCAAAAGTTGATTCTTATAGCCTTCTTCACTCCACAAATACTTCTTAAAAAAGGATAGTACAAACTGCCCCTATGTATGTAC